>NW_010311650.1:0-8607 GCF_000700745.2 Antrostomus carolinensis
TAAGACGTCCCTGCAGCGCACCCCGCACACCCGCGCCTTCCCGCTGGCCGGGTCCCTGGTCTTCAGCAGACGCAGCACTTCAGCGTAATTGGCGGTGGCAGCGCCGTACCTGGCAGCGGTGAGGGCGATGGCGAGGTTCATCCGTGCGTCGTTGTGCTGTCCTGCAGCGGGGACGGGAACCAGGGGAAGGACACCAGTCACCTCCAGCCACGGAGTTGTGGTATGGAAGTGTGTCAGAACCGATCTGTCACATCTGTCCCTGTCACATCGAATAGGCGTGATGGCTGCTCGCGTCTAACCCCAGTTATTTAAAGCTACATCCCCACCGCTGCAGCGGCAGCACGGCGCCCGCGCCCGGCTGCGCTCCCCGCGTCCCAGGCGCCGCAACGTCCCAAACCCTTCACACACGATGGAACCCAGGATTAGTGCTCGTTCTCCTCCAATTTATGAGCAGACAGATCCCTTTTTTCTTTCCTTTTTCCCCGTGAAATCACGCTGTAATCCTGTAACTGTATCTGAGTGTTCACCTGACAGCCCAGCCAGTACTAACCAGCAATTCCCACTGACAAACGCACCACGCAACATCCAACAGCCTTGCAGAGACTGTGCCAAATTATCAGCTTTCTAAAACTGTTTTTTTTTTTCTTTTATATGCATTTTAACCTCCCAACATACAACATAAAAGCATCGAAAAAGAGAAATAAGCAGACAAGAATTAATGAAGGATTCTTACATATATCATTCAAGATTTATTACTGAAATTCCCTCCTTAAAAAAAAAAACAAACCAACAAAAAACAAGAGAGAGGCGAAGGGACCATGAGGGGAAGATGATTAATTACTTTGAAATACTGGTTTCACCTGAGACTTTTCCTATTTATTATTGCCACTGAAGTTAAAATCCTGGATGCTGGCTGGAAAGAATTACTATACATTGAAGGGGCCAGGCTCTGTGTGTCCTGAATAATTAATTTCTGAAAGGGCTAAACTTCCTGAGGTACGCTTCACTTCCCCACCTGTTTGGACCACTTCTATCGAGGATAATACTGATAACATGATAAATTCATAATAGATAGTGTAGTTGATTTATGTTGCCAGCATTCCCAACATTTAGTACAAATGGTTTATGTAAAGTTTCTGATTCTGTCTGTGCAATCTCGAAACCGCCGCACAAATAATGTGTTCCTCACTAAAAGGGCAAAGTTATAAAGATGGGATCAATGGCCTCAAAGGTGCCACCTCCCCTCCCCAAACTTCTCATGCTAAGGCAGCCGAGCCGATACAGGGCAATCAGTCTTCAACCACACGGAAAAAATATATATATATAAAAAAAAAGTTATACTGAAACAGCAACATGATAAAGCACCGATGAAGAAACAAACAGTAACTCCAGTTCAACTGAGCAAACAATGCCCAGAATGAACTGCAAAAAAGAGCAGCAGAACAACCGAGCAGGATGTCAGGAAAAGTTGGGGACGCTCCATCACACAGGACGCAGACGACGACGCGGCATCTGCCAGGAGCGGTGGGCAAGCCGTTAAAGAAATGCAGCAGCATCTACGCCACCACAGTGCCAGGGAACGGATGAAATGCCCTCACTCACCAGCTCTGGCTCAAACCTTGATATCTTAACACAGGGCTGGGAGAATGTTCATCTCGTATGTAGAGGGAGCACGAGACAGAAAAAAGACAAAGAGCGGCGACAAGCTGCGTGACAGAAGCTGCTTCTCAGCGCAGCAGAGCACAGTCTGCACTCCCAGGGAATCCAGAACACGCTCCCTCTAGCCCGAATCGAAGGCTTTCAGAAGGGCAGTGGCATGGAGACACCCCTCTTTAGTGGGATGCTTGATTTGGGGACCACCTGACCCACGGGAAACTGCAAGTCCTGGGTTTATACAGGACAAGAAACCCAGCAGAGAACAGAAACATCACCCTCAAACAAGTGCTGTCTGTCTGTGCAAGAACAAAACCCCGCAGCACCCGTTTCCGCGCGGCAGCATTTGCTCTTTTACTGCAGAAGGGCCCCGGGGCCAAGAGGGTTTCTTTCCTTAGTCACTTTTTGACCCTCCATCAATTTGTTTTTGCCATCAGCACACAAGGTGGCACCCGGCACAAAGTGCTTTTCTGCCTGACACAGGGTGTGGACTCATCACACAAAAGCAGCACAATTTACGCCGTCAGCCAATATTAGCTCTGGTTCAGGGGAAGTCTTACTGTTTATATTTTGCAAGCTTGCCTCTTCCCAGCTTTGTGAATTATTTGTCCAGACCAAGAGCAATCCAGAGAAGCCAATCAGCAGAATAAATAACGTGGAAACAGGTGTAATTTCTAAAAAGACAAACATTTAAGTAACAATTGTTTATTGAGCCCCAAATCCTCAGCATTTTGTTGAAGCTCATAATGTCAGAGTGAGCTAAGGACACGCTCAGTGCACTTCAGGATTTGGACATTTTCATGCTTTCTCTGAAACTCTCATCCATCTTCCCCCTCATCATTATTCTGATGCGAGAAACCCCTTGTTATTTACTAAATTCTCAGCTGTCCAAAAGGAACTCTGAGTGCCAATGTAACACGTTTGCGGGAAGAGGACTGAGAAATAACCAGTTTCTGATTAACTACACATCTAGAAAAACCCACTGGCTTCAGACTGACGTGATCCACAGCACGGAGTCCTAGAGTATTTCAGAGTATAAACAGCAGAGATCTGTAGAGGACTAGAGTTGAAAGAAATGAAGAGCGACTTCCCAGCACAGAAATTTATCATCTGTGAAGAATAAATAATACTGCAACAGTTTAGTAGAGATGAGGTCACAGTGCAATGGGTTTTATACTCAGGAACAGCTGGTTTTTTGTTGGGTTTTTTTAAGCCCTCCAACTCACACGTGCACATTTTCCCCCAGACAATTACATTAAGATCCTGCACTTTATATGCAATTATCTTTTTTTCTTGATGTTTGAAGTGTTCCTCCATACACACCCTGCATTATAAAGGTACCGTGGCCAGGATCAGTCCTTACTACAGCACCATCCACAGCTGACAAAGCAGATTAAAGTAAAAGTAGCTATTTACACGTGTGCTGATTTGGAATCTGGAATGATTATTATTTCAAAGAGATTGGTACATGTCCTGGTACTCAGGTGATCCTGACCACTCTAGGGAGAAGCGGAAGGATAGTGAAGCAAAGATTCTGCACCTCAACCTGTTTGACTTTTCAGTTCAACACCATTCTCCCAGGTAAGACTCCGAGACCTCCAAACCCAGGATGAAAGCCTCCATGCTTCACTTCCTCCAGAACAAAAGCTTTCTTGACACAAGCACTATTACCACGTTCAGAAGATGCCCAGGAAACCCAAGGCATAAAGGAAAGGCAACCAGATCTTCCATGGGAGGTCCTGGACTACCCACTTAAAGCAGCTCTGCATCTCCTGTCCTTCACAGTTTTGCTCCAAAGCAAAACAAAGAAAACAAACCCCTCTATGGTACCACGGTATTTTGCCAAGTGTCATTAGCCAAAAAGTTATTTAGAATCATAGAATCGTAGTGGTTGGAAAAGACCTTCAAGATCAATGACTCCAACCATAAACCAACACTGCCAATTCCACCTCTAACCCATGTCCCTCAGCACCTCGTCTGCCCATCTGTTCAATCCCACCAGGGAAGGTGACTCCACCGCCTCCCTGGGCAGCCTGGTCCAATGCCTGACTGTCCTTTGGGTGAAGAAGTTTTTCCTCAGATCCAATCTAAACCTCCCCTGGGCCAACTTGAGGCCATTTCCTCTCATCTATCCCTTGTTACCTGGGAGAAGAGACCAACCCCCACCTCTCTCCACCCTCCTTTCAAGGAGTTGTAGAGAGCAAATGTCCAAGCCCAGTTAAATTGGCATCTTTTTGCATAAATGAGCAAGCTCCTGAAGATCTCAAAACTAACCTGTAGGCAATAGAGTGAAAGGATGACATTCACCACCAACAGATGGTCACCAACCCCCTGCCCTGGAGAGGTCACTCTTGCTTCGGTCCTGTTGCTCAAGGGCTGGTTTTGAGAGCACTTGTTAGTTGTGAGCACGTCAGTTGTCAGCTGGATGCATCTCAACGGTGGTGCGAAAGGCAGCCACACCTCAGCATCTTTGGAAGAGGCATCCAAGAGCCAACTGATGGAACATGCCAAGTTTTCTTTGTAACTCTTGAAAAAAAAAAAAAAAAAAGGATGTTTAAATCCTTTAAGTTATTTCTAGCAAGAAAAACTGAAAGAATCATCCATCTCATTATTCACTATTGTCATCTGCTTGTAATATAGTAACAATGGAGTGATATTTTAATTTTTGTTGAGGGTAGTCAACCTTGCTTTTAACAAAACACTGGCTCACTTGCTTTCATTAAAGTACCACTGAATCCTTTTAAAACCCCATTATTCTTAGAAGGCACAATGCTGAAGACCTTTAGTGCGTGAAGACATTTTGTGTGTGTCCTACATCATGTTAAGACCAACAGTGATGCCATTTGGTTTATAATTTCTTTTTCTTTGTGTAATTTAGGAAAATTCTATTTTCATTCCTTAGTAGCAAATGTTGCATTTCTTCAGAGACGAACAGACAATGCTTCCGTTGGCACTAAAAAAAACTCCCCCCACGGAGTGCACATAGCGTACATTCAATGTTATTTTTATCGATGCTGAACCACAGCCAGTCATGGTAACAAAGCCCACAGACTGTAGAAATTTGTTTGTGAGTGATTCAGTAGAGTTGTGTGAAAACCAGACTGTTAATAAGGCACTAGGGTAGTTCTAGTATATTCTGTTCTGTGTCACTCTCTGGCACTTATCACTTTGACACCAATTCCTGCTTTCTCCTCTGCAACACTATTCAGTTGAAGGCAAACCACACACAGTAGCCAGGGCACTGCCTTTTTAATTATTTTTTAATTTTTTTTTTTTTAAGAAGCTGGAAGCTCTTTTAATCCTAAGAGGGCAGCTTTTGTTCATGGTAACCTTTTTACGCTAAGAACTCACACTTTGTTATTGCATATACCTGCTGCATGACAATTAATCACGTTACAACACACACGAGCATTGCAGGAATTGCCCCAAATCCACTTTGGCTCAAACTGCACCAGCACAGCTGTAATGTGTGATTTGAAAACTTCTGGCTTCAAAGAACAGGTTAGTCCCTGGAACAGACACGAAAAGCCTTCTCACCTTTTCTCAATTTACAGTCTTTTCTGATGAGGTGTATCTAGTTATTGCTGTGGAGGTCAAGTTTAATGGAGAGTTGGAAATTAGCCATGCAAGAAGCTATATGCCAGTCTTAATGAACTTTCTCAAGAGGGCAAATCTTTCCACAGAACCACCTACCAGGCTTCTTCTGAACAGAAAAGTACACTAAAAGAAACGTTTGAATGAGAGAACTAGACCCACAGTATGGTCACAATTTTAAATGCCTACATAATCCAGCCTTACAAGTAAGCAGGGTTTTTAAAAGCTGAGGGGATAGAGGCAAACTAAATACTTGGGAATTAATCTCTTGCTTGTATGTTACTCATTTACTGATACCAGTGAGCTCCACTTATTTCACTGGAATTCTTAACTGCAAGTCATAAGGATTTGGAACACACCTAAAAACCTACCCCCCCAGCATCAAGACAAGGACATTACTGCATCACCACAATCATGACACCTATTTTCCCCCAAAGCACCGATATTCTAAAAGTTATGTTAAAAGTATATTTCTGCACCTGTCCAATATATTCTTACAACAGCCTTGCACTAGATAATCACATGCACACAGTAAAGAAAAGCAATGCAAGAAATCAAATCATTTATTTGGGCTCTGGGGAGATCTTACAGCAGCCTTCCAATACCTGAAGGGGCCTACAAGAAAGCTGGGGAAGGACTTTTCACTAGGGCAGTTAATGACAGAACAAGGGGAAATGGGTTTAAACTGGAAGAGGGGAGGTTTAGATGAGATATTAGGAAGAAGTTCTTCACTGTGAGGGTGGTCAGACACTGGAACAGGTTGCCCAAGGAAGTTGTGGCTGCTCCTCCCTGGAAGTGTTGAAGGCCAGGTTGGATGAGGCTTTGAGCAACCTGGTCTAGTGGAAGGTGTCCCTGCTGCTGGCAGGGGGGTTGGGACTGGATGATCTTTAAGGTCCCTTTCAATCCAAACCATTCGATAATTCTATGATTTCATGTGGATCAAAGTTTTCTTGCTGTGTCTATGCAAACCTTACCAAAACCTTCCTAGATTTCAGGCTGATGAGCAATAATTATACATCGCTATACATAACTAAGTTACCAGGACTGCCTACATCCTCTAATTTTTAAGTGCTTAATTGCATGAACAGTTTTATTACAAGCATTAAAACAGGAACTCAACATCTGTTGTACATACGGAAACCGATGACATCCAAGTTTAGGCATTATGAATCAGCTGGAGTGACTCAATATTGTTCCAGGCTCCTTGGAGAAAGAACTCAGCAAGTTCTTCTCCCCAAACATAAGCACAGTAAGTTCAGAGGTAAACATGAGATTTGACTCGTGAGTCACAAGTCATTAAAAATGCCCTCAGACCTGAGGTATTTCGTGTTCTCTGAATCACATGAAACTTAAGTCAGGTCAAAAATTCACTGGAAACTAAACAGACTTTCTAGGATCCTCAGCACGCACACGTTTGCTCTTGGACTGCTTCAGAGGGAAGAGTGCTCTGACTCAGTGAAATGGGTTCCATCACACCCACAGAAAACAACGCAGCAGCATCACACCAGACTGCTGATTCCCCTCACACAAATCACGTTAGCATTTCAGTTCTGCTTTCCATTGTCTTATCTGTGCTGCTGAAACACGGCCCAACCAGGAGGGAAGAATAATGCACATCTAAGTGTGCACTTTGCACTGGAAAAAGCAAACCAAACCGAGACCACACACACGTTATTTTAATTCTTTCAGACCTCAGAGGTCGGTATTTTCAGCCCTTGCTCTGTAGGAGCTTTAATGGAAAGGAAAGCCTTGAGTCTGTCCTTCTCACAGGTCAGTTTAATCTAACAGATTCAAACTCAGGTCTGACACATCAAGTTTAAATAATCCAGTATCAGTCACTTTAAATAAGTTCTTGCTTCCTCCATTGAGCACCAGCTTAGACCACAAGAAATAAACTTCCCTGTGAGCCAGAGAGGTGAAGAGCATCTGATTCTCGGGTTCTTTTACGTTCTGTTCCTCACAGGTCTGGAAGGACTAATGCCCATTGACCACTAACAGTGACATTTATCCAACCTTTCCACACGCTGCTGGAGAGCGTGCTGCAGAGACACCCGAGATGCTACGTAGGCACTATTGCACCAGACAAGCTCAGGGAACGTCAGAAAGTCGAGATTATTTTCATAAGGAAAGATTAAAGGAACAGAGGAACCTGTGAGCAAACAAATTGGATAAAAACAAACGAGATGACAATGAAGATTAGGAAATCAAAGTGCAATACATTCCAACTTACATACAGAGTCCCAAACAAATAACATAAACAAGAGGCAGGAAGCCATTAAAAGCTTAAAAAAAATAATTTAAAAAATCACAATACCTTGAGGACATCTGTCTAATCAAATCTACGGCCAAGTTACAGCACAGAAGTTAAAACTCCTATAGAAACTAAGACACCAGCGTACCAAAACAAGCCCCACAATACCCAGGCACATCAAGCGAGAGACAAAATTTGGAATTACTGTTCTGTGCCACTGCCTTACAATTATGTTGTTTCCCGCTCCTTTTGTATCAGCCTTCAACTTGTCACCACAATCATATTGCACTGTCAGTCTCAGTAACAGCACAGTGTTAAAATGAAACTAAACATTGTCACTGTCAGTTTATGGAAACCGGGCTGAAATGTCACCGTGAACAAGCGTCACGGCAGGCCTGCCGCCGCCGTGCCACCGCGCCAGAGGAGCGCGATGATGCCAACACGGCCTCTGCCATCCCCACGTGATGTCAGAGCCGACTGGTGCTCCCAGCGCTTGCGCCAACACCTTAAATTTGGGGCAAACTTCAGTCTGAGGCAGATTTTGCTTTGCACATGGCAGCAGCTGTTTTTTTAAGCCTAAACGAAGTAGCAATTGATTTGTCAGCTATCGCACATGTGTGGTGAGGTGACCTTGGCTGAATGCCGGGTGCCCACCAAGCCGCTCTATCACCCTCCTCCTCAGCAGGATGGTGAGGGGAGAAAATAAGATGGAACAAAAACCCTAAACTCATGGGTCGAGACAAAAGGCAGCTTAATAGAAACAAAGCAAAGCTGCGTGTGCAGAAGCAAAACAATGAAACATTTATTCTCCACTTCCCATCAGCAGGAGATGTCTGGTCACTTCCCCAGGAGCAGGGCTTCGTACACATAGCAGTTCCTCTGGAAGACAAACGTAAATAACAAATGTCCTCCCTTCCCTCTCTGTTCTCCTTGCTTTTATTTCTGAGCAGATGTCCTATGGTCTGGAATATCCCTTTGGTCAGTTTGGGTCAGCTCTCCTGGCTGTGTCCCCTCCCAAGATCTTCCCCAGCCCCAGCCAACTGGCAGGGGGGAAATGTTGAAGATCCAGCCTTGGTGCTGTGGGGCACTTCTCAGCAGGCACCAAATCA
>NW_010311650.1:8715-21919 GCF_000700745.2 Antrostomus carolinensis
CTGACCTCCACTGTGTCACCCAGCAGAGACGACCAGCTGGGGAACAAGAAGTCCCAGAGGGGATGGATTGCCATGCCAGAAATGAGAGAGGCCGTGCTGCTCCTGTAGTTGGAGCCATGGCACCTGGCAAGTGGCCAGGATGAGCTGTTGGGTGCCAGCAGGAGGGGACCACTGGCACTGAGCAGGCAGGGCTGGCGCTGATGGAGGGATCCACCTCATCCCATGGAGAAGTTAAGAAGCAGTGTCTTAACTCATAATTCTCCCTGAACCCAGAGAAATCCAGAACGGACACAGAAACAGGTTGGGAGGTGCTGGGTGAGGTGGACTCTGCTAATGAGAGAGGAGGAGGAAGATGAGCAGCGTGCACCTCCCCAGCCCTTCCCGAGGAACGGGGCTGCTCTGGCTCCAGATGCCGAACAACGCGGGGACAGGCAGCGGCGCAGGGGAAGGAGCAGCAAGATGTAGAGGCATGCTGCAATCCGTTTTCCCTCAACATACATATAACCATGCCTACAATATGGAACAGTGTACATATTAACTAATGACCGACTATTAAGTTCACATAAAACGCAGACGTATAAATTACAGCAGAGTTACATGCTTGGATGGAGTCTTTTTCCCCTAAAAGCCACGACACGCTGGGGAACGCTCAGATGTTTGTGGCACAACGTGCAAATAATGTCGTTTTGCTCAGGAATAATCTTAAATCTTTTAGGTAACATGATCTGAAGAATTATTCCCCATTCACTTCTTAAGGGACACAAAACCCATCCTTTGCTTATACGAGCATTAAAAAAAGAAAAGAGAGAGGCACAGAATTCACTAGAATATTCATCATTTCCAACCTTAAACCCACAGCGTACAAACAGACGAATCCAGCAAGTCAGAGAGCAAAGCCAATTTAATCTGTGGCTCCCCTGAGGTAAATGTAGTTCACAGTCCTGCCCCCACCCCAACCTCAGCCATAATCCCTGCTTCCTGGAGGTAAGAAAGCACTGGAGTGAGGAAAATTCTGCAGCAGGATATAATGATCCAAAATGACAGGGACAATAATGACAATGAATTTCATGTCTCCCAGTCATGAGCCGGGGATGCTTGACTGGGCTGACTTACACAATTAAATTGTTACAGGTACAGTAGGAGATGCAGTTATCCTCCGCCTGCTTTTGGGAAGGACGCCTCCAGCACAAGGCAGAAGAGTGCCGGGATGCGGGGTCCTTTTGGTCGGGAGCAAACGGCCGCTCCTGCGGGGACCCTTTGACAGAGGCAAAAGTGGGTTAAAGACGTGAGACATCTCAGGCGATTGATTTGATCCCTTCTGAAGACGATCAAAGAGCTCTGACGGATAAAGCACGGCCTGACTCGAGCCACCGTGCACTGAGAAGCTCTGCGAGCCAACGGAGACCCAACGGATCTGAGCAGAGCACTGGGAAGCACCGTTTATAAGGGATGGTGTTTCCTCTTGTCTTCCCCACTCGTGTTTATTCCAGCCAGGAAAAACGCTCTCGCTTCCACAGGTGCGGCCGAGACCCGCGTTTCATTTCACATCCATCCCACTACAGGCAGCCACGGCGTTACCGTCACCAGCCCTCGGAGCAGGCTGCTCCATTTCCTCAGGATTTCATGTACAACTCTATTTTCAGGGTTTCATGTACAACTCTATTATCCAGAACACGGGACAAAACGTATTTGAAATCAAGGGGATAGGGAGAATACGCATAACAGTATTTTCCAGGTTATACCTACAGTTAGTGTGCCTGCAAGGCTTCTCTCATTCATCCAGCTTCAATTTTGAAACAGCAAGAAATATGGTTAGTCGTGGATTTCACCTATAGAAAGTCTTTTTAGTGACAAACTGTCACAGAGTTTTTTATATCCAGGGAAGGAGGGGAAAAAAAAACAAGTCCTACAGTTGTCTGCATCTGTAATAGGGTAATACCCCTATTACAGCTCAACATTCTCAAAATATTAATTTGTCAAATATGAATTATAAAGCTATAACATTTCATAATTCAGGACACACTCAAATACTAGGAAAAATAGCTACAAGAGCCTAAATAAAAAAAAAAAGCATTTATTCCATTTTTGACAGCTTAATGAATGCCCTACTCTTTTGCATTGATTTTTGTGTGTATGTGTGTGTGCATGTGTGCCTGGGAAGGATTTCTCATGGGGTTTGCTGTAAACAGGGGAAGCTAAATCCTCTGCCAAAGCTTCTTTTTCTACCTTTAAATAACCTCCACATTAAATATTTCAGGAGAGAATATATACAAAAATGCTGAGAATGCGAAAAAAGAACAATTTCTTACATTGCAGCAAGCATCAGAAATTTGTAGAACAAGACATTAAAAAATCAAAGGCATATCTTGATGGGGAAAATCAGTCACAGAAGTAGTACATGTTAATTCCTGCTTCCAGAAAGTAGCAGTAAATTCAAAGAGCAGGGTCAACAAAGCCCTAAAAATCTTAAATTCATGACTGATTCCAGAACGCAAATTTTCCTTACACACCTAAAGGCCCATCTTGCAAGGCAAAATATGTTAACAAAAAAGTCTGCAAGCACCTAGAGATAGAAAAATAATGCATCTTAAAGAGAACTGTGCCACTTAGAATTTCTAAAGACTTTAAATTGAAATACTCTGGCCAGTCGGGTCTCTGCTTTAATGTATTTTTTTTCCTAGTTCTTAACAGCACGAACTATGTATAATTTAAATGGAGATTAATTCTTCCATTTAAAGTGCTTTAAAATAATTCTGCCTGTGATCTTGAGATCTCAGCCCAGCTTCTCCATAGTGCCTCTTCTCCAGTTTTCCTTGAGCTACATAAGTGGAACTGACAGATCACTGCTCAGATAGCAGCCACGTTCTTCCCCCAAAATGTTGCCTTTTTGCTATTCAGGAGTATCCTAATACCAACAAATGCTAAATGAAGTCTGACATGTACCCCTAAGAAACAAACTTGTAAGTTGTGGCTTCAAAGCAAACCTTGAATAAATAGGACACGTTGTGTACACCCAGGCTAACATCCAACATATGCTTTAGTTTCCCGATGCTGAGACAGAGCAAGAATAGCCTCTGGTGAAGTCTGTGATTTGCTGTTGCTGGTACTTCCAACATTTATAATGTACCATTTTTTTTTTGCCTGTATAAACAATTTTTAAAACGTAATTAAGACGACCACAGCAACATTTGAGAACACAACGTATTCATGAATAATGGATGATTTGACATGCCACCAACCTGACCAACAATTACAAGAGAAAACAAAGGGCATTATTTCCCTTGCAAGAGAACATTCCCACCAAGAAGTCACAACTGGCCAGGTGGTTTTATCAAATAAAAATTAATCTACATAACGAAGGTTTTTAATTCTTCCCTTTGGTGGTGGTGAGCAACATGCCAAACCACGAGACGCGGCGAGGAGGTACAGTGACAGCTACAGATACAGAGAAAGGAGGATAGAGATGGGAGTAGAGAAAAGCAAGATAACAAGGTAAAACTACACTGAACTGCACATGTACAATCAGTTAAGACACACCATTCTTAAAAGGCCAGTTTATATTTGTTATTTAGGGAAGACAGAAAAGGGATGAGAGAGAAAATAAAGATATGACCTACTTTAAGGCACACTTATATATATATTTGCCATTATTTAATGTGCTATTTTATGACTAATTCTTCTAAAAGACTAAAAGTTTAATTCAGTCTAATCATCCTCTTCTCTATTTTACGTTCAATTCCCTTTCCCCTTTGTCCTCCATCCCTCTGGATTTAGGGCATGAAAGTATATCACTAAAATTCAAATATAATAATTTACGAGATCTAAAATGTGCTTGCTGAAACACTCTGAGTTAAAACAAATTTACAGTGGACGGAACACAGATTAATTGATCACTATAAAATAATTAGTGCATTACAACACAGCATGAGCCCATCTACACCAGGGGCCATAGCCTGACCTGCAGAGAAGCCACTCCAGACAAAGTGTAATTCCCAAATGTGGCACATTAAGAACTGACTTAAAATTGTAGTTGAAAAGATTTTATTCTGGATTAGGTGCAGCCTCAAAGCACCAAAATGCGTATTACCAACTCCCAAATTTGATACTTTAGTCCTCCAGAACCACTTTATTCTTCCAGAAAATTTAGGTTTGGTGGAGCTTTGAGAGTTTGGGGTTTTTCATTTATTTTTTCACTACTAAACACTGTTTCTTTAAATTCTGCATGAAAATGTGGATAACCGAGCTGCAGTCTGTAAAGCAAAATAAGGCCAGATACACTTGCATGAACAAGTAGTTTCACTGGCTGCAAAACTTCAAGTCTATTTTTGATATCTCCCATCAAATCAGTCTCCAAGTGTCCTGCTAGCACTGCAGCTCTTCCTCTGAAGGAGAATTGTGAGGAGTCTCCGCCAGCTACCTGGTTTTATGAAACTTGTGTGAATACACAGTGATTCCACAATCATCTTTCTCCATTAAACTGCTCTTCACTATTCTGTACATTCCCTTTTTCCCCCCATTTGACACTTCTTTGTTTCCAATGTGCAGAGGGTGGCTTCGCTTCCCCTTGCTTAGGAAGGCAGCAAAACCACCAGAGATCCCAGTCAATCAGAGCTCTGCCCTGTACTGCTGCACAGATGTCTTCCACTAAAAGACCACACGGTATCTTGGTGCTGAAGTTTCATTTATTCCAAGGCTATAAAACAATTATTCATCTAAGAAACCTGAAGACTAATTTTAAGGCTATCATGTAAATGTATATCTTTAGAATGTTGCAGTAGGAAATAGCTATGACACATCCAAACTATTTAATCAGAAAAAAAAAGCTTCAATAGTTTATAAATAGATTGCAAGTTACAGTGCTCTTATGAGAAGTGTAATTACAGTTAAGAGAACCACTTCGTTCTTCTTGCATGCTCCTGGGATCCCTTAAACAGTCTAAGGGATAGCTTATGATAATGAAAAAATAAATCTGAATTACTTCTATGTATGCTATTTACAGCAGCTCACGTTATAGTATACAAAAAATACCACATAAGCCCACAACAAATTTTGCTTCTAAATAACCTCTTAATTCCTCTAGACCTTAAAAATAAGGCAGAGAAGATTCAGTCTCCACCAGAGAAAGGTTAAAATCAAGTTCATCCTTTAAATCTCACCTCACTCCCAAACAAGAACCTACACATATATATTCCTGTGATATACATATTTTTTTTTCATTCTGCCAGGCTCTGTAAGATATAATTTGCAACTATCAACACATGCTTTTGCCAAAAGCCTCAAATACTATCCGAGTCCAGTGTGTTTTCAGTGTGTGTTCCTACTTCTTCCCAGTACAAAAGCCCCTATGGATAAGCTGATGAATAGAGTAAAAGCAGTTCTAAAAAGGGAAAAGATCTACCTTTATAATCAATTTTGTGTGAAGACCTTTCTGCCTGCCAAAAGGTCAGAAACTACATCTTCAGGTAAAAACTAACTTGAACTGTACCACCACTGAAGTAAATCAGTATTTAAGCTATTTATTCTTTGGAGGGCTCTTCCAAGCCTGCAAGGAATCCAGGACTCTTTGCCCTATCCTGGGCACATTTGACACTTTGATATTACCTAGCAGGCCCCATTACCAGGAAAGTTTTACCAAAACTTCCTGTCTTGGAAGGGAAGTGGAAGAGGACTGGAGAAGGAGGAATACCCATCTAACTAAAAACACATTGTGAAACAGCACAGAAGTCTGATGCAAAGTAAAAAATATTCCATCAAGGCTTCCATTCAAAAATATTCCATTCTCCAAGGCTTGCAGAAAGCATCTTTATTCTCTCCCACTCGGACCCCGATTTTGTGTCAGTGTTACACACAAACATTACCAAAACTAGCTGATACAACAGATTAAATGACTTGAGCTGGAGGCATTTTTCCTCTCATGAAGTTATAACCCGTTATTTAAAGGGGTTTTAACAGAAAACACATCTAACAGCAGTCTCTGGTATTTGATTATGATTACAGTGAACATTGTCTTTGAAGAGCAACCAATTTTATTGGTGATAGAAAAACTGATCCAGGTCTCATCCAACCCAGTGGAAGAACCACAAAGAGCAACCAGGTCATCTAGACAGGTCTGAAGTTACCTGCACACTGAAAGTGCTACAGCAAAACATTAAACATATCAGAATGGTCACACTTCTGTGACTTATGATACCCCAGAAGCAGCATTCAGTCTGAGAGGTGTACAGCAAAATCACACACAGCTGGAAAGTTGTTGGGAGCCACCAGAACACTACAATGCTTTCACCTATCGCTATACCTACTAGCCAAGAAAGCCAATATATTCTCTCCTACATCCAGTAAGTTACTGCTGTGAAAAAACATCATTTATCTACCAAATTAATGCTTAAGATGCAAGTTGAATCCTTCAAGTTGCTGTTCTTCCATTCAGAAAGTCAATGTACACAATCTGTAGTCTCACACTTGCATTTCCCCACCTTCAAAACACAGAACAACACAATAAGAAAGCCCAGAAAGGCAACGTACCGTCATAGTAGACAATAGCTCCAACGAGCTCGTCTTTGCGCAGCATTGGGAAGTGCTCCAAGGCTCTTGACTTGCTAAGGAAGTAACTGCTTTTCAGACATTGACTTCCGGCCACCATGTCATATAGTTTTATCCCAAACCAGTAGTATGGCACCTGCCACCATCTGCAGGGGAAAAAATAATCTCCGTGAAGTGAAATAATAATCATAAAAAGTGTACAAGTGCGTGCACACGCTGTTATTGTAACACAGAACATGTGAAGTAGCACTGTGTGGTTTATTTCACCAGATTCACTGTGTTCCATCACACAAAATCATGATGTCACCATATAACATAAATATGCAAGAACTTACGTATTGCTCACTACTGTTTGCAACTGATCTACTCACTGCAGTTCATCAAGCAGATTCGAGGCTTTATTTACTCTAGAACTGGGATCACAAACCAGCTTTCTGTACTTCAGTGTAAGGCCAGACACTACAGCTACGTGTTGAGGGAAGAACCAGGCTGTATGTGCAAGCTGGAAGAGTTCCTCAAACGCACATCTTGACTAATGCCTCCTGCACAAACAGGACTGAATAACTGCAGCTGACCCCTGGGCTGGATGAGCTCCAGCTAGTACAAGCTCCTTCTACAAAGACAGGAATAAAGCCACACATTAAGATCACTCAGCAAAACCTCAAGGCTCAAAGTAGCCTGTTACAGTGAATAACTGCTCTTACAGATCTGAGGACTTAACCCAAATCACAGAAAGTCTCTTCCTCACACAAGAAGTAAACTGTTCTCTCCATACCAAACCGTCACGTGCTGCGGAAGGCAAGTGCCCTGAACACTGGAGGTTGTCTGGACTAAACAGCATGTTGCTAAGAGCACTAGGGTGGCATGTGCTGAAGACAAGGATGTACTGGAAATATCATCCAAATACCGTCCTGAAAATGAGAGTTCATTCCAGCTGCAGCCTCCCCTCCGCACAGGACAGCTGAAGTCCAAGATGTGCTCCTAGAGAGCAGTGATAGCTGCCTGGTGCCGTAAGAGAATCTCATGCTTCTGTAATACGGCAACATCTCACCTCCTGGAGAACAAGGCTAATAACAGGTGTAAAGACACGCTTGGAAAGAGGCACGTGGAAACTTCTCCATGGAAATAACTTCCCTGTCAAAGGCAATGGTAGAGGAGAGGTATTGCAGAAGAGCTTACTTGTAAACAGGTAGCATTATGGGCAAAGGAGCTGAGAGGTGAGGAGCAATTTCAAGCAGATTTGCACGCTCCTCAAGCGCTTCTTTCACCATCTTGTACTGAAAAACAGAAGTGTGCAGGTGAATCCCAAGTTACTCAATTTCATCTCCATGTGCAACACTTCCTAAGGAACTGTTTATCAAAGCAAATACCTGGCATCATTTTCAAAAACACACCAAGAGTTGCTTAAAAAGTCAAAAGTTAAGAAAAGTGTTTCCCAAGAAAATTAAGTTTCACTAGTTTCATTCTGGTGTCCTAGCAGGTCAGTTGAATAATTTTTCATTTGAACATAATACAGTTCAATAAGCTGTGCTACTCCTGACTACGGGCAGGACACGCTCAAGGAGGGTTAGAACTCATCCCACTGTACACCTTCTGTGCTGATTCCCACAATTAAATCCCATGCTAACTCCGAGCTGCAGATGCACAAGTGTTCTTCTCCAAATCTATCAATATGAATCAATACGAAGTTGTTCTTTGGAAAAAAAGAAGGTTGATTTCTGTAGCTGGGTAACTGCATATTTTATATATTTTTCCCTGAGAGGTCACCATTTCTGAAGCAATATTATAACCATTAAAACATACTTTAAGCTAGAGAGGTTTAAATGAGAAGAAAAATCAATTTCTCAAAACAAGAGCATCATGTTTCCATCAACACAAGGATACATAAAAACTTTTATATATGATCACCCATTTACCATATTCTCTTCAGCCATTGCAGAATAAACAGGACAACCACTCCCTCCCCCAAGTTCTGATCATGAGAGGTAGAAAGCTCTGAAGTATTCTCAAGTCAGCCCTGCCTCTGCCTGCCTTCCCCAAAACAGACAGAGTCTACAAGGTACAGCAGTTAGGTTGCTCATAACAGATTTTAGCAAAAGGCAGCAGCACCCATTTTCCTGGTCTGGAGAAGACACTTTCTACGTACAGTGGCTGTGGAATACCACAGTCAAGTATTGAAAAAATAAAAAGGAGACTTGGATCTAATTGGGATAGGAGAAGTGTCTACTAGCAATTTCTGCTTAACAACCAGCATAAACAATTACCTGCTCAAAATCCAACTTCATGATGGCCTTCTGAAGATATCTCACTCCACCGTGGATCAATTTAGTACTCCTGCTGCTGGTCCCTGATGAGAAATCATCTCTTTCTAGAAGGGCTGTTTTTAGTCCTGTGTTACCAGAAAACCAAATTAACTTCTTAAATTACACAATTTGTATGTAATTCATTAAAGACACTTCTCTAGGGTAGAGACAATCACAAGAAAAATTACTCTGTACATGGATAAATTTGTATTCAAAGTGTAGTGCACTGTCTATATTGTAATGAAAAATTTTAGCCTCCTTCCTATGGGAAAAGTCAAAACAGAACTTAAACAGAAGCACATTAAAACCTGGATATTTCACAATAGAAAGGCATTACAGTACATTATAGGGGCCACGCTCCCTCAAGCAAATTACAGCTCGTGTTCATGGCAGGAACAGAGTATTTTCATGAATACTTTTAACTCTTTGCAGCAGAGAGCTCTAAACCGATCACAGGAACGGCGTGAAGAGCGTACCAGAGAGGCAGCCACACGTACACAACACCTCAGTTACGAGATATTGCCAAATATTTCAGAAACACATTAACTCAGAAACAGGCACCGTGTTCCCCGTGGCAGTTTGACCAGCACAGGAAGGGAAAACCACAGACAGTCACCCAAACACTTCACAGTGACTGTGGCAGGGCTGATTCTAACCAGCACGTGGATCCAGGCTGGTGGGTTTGCTGCACAAGCTGTTCTGTTCCCAGGCACCCCGAAGGCCAGGAAAAAGCTTTCCATGGGTGAAGGCACACTGCTTCAGGCTGAAGTCACTACTAAATCATATCTCCCACTGCTGTCAACACCGTGTCCCTTGTACAGGGGAAGTGCTGGCACCTTCTTCATGAAGGAGAGGAACGCTGGGTTATGTGATGGAAGTCAGGTGAAGGGAAGAGTTGCAGGAAACAGATGATTACCAGATGCCATTTAATGGTCAGATACAGGTAACACCCTGGCCACATCCTTGGCACGGACCTACAAGACAACTGCCATCGACCTCCAGCATCCAGCATAAGTAAAGCCAACCAAGATAAGCTCCACAGGATTTTAATGGTCAGATACAGGCAACAGCTTGGCCACATCCTTGGCATGTACCTACAAGACAACTGCCATCGACCTCCACCATCCAAGTAAAGCCAACCAAGATAAGCTCCACAGGACATGTACGTGGTGATCTTTCACTTATAAAACACGTGTGGAAGGACAATCTGTATTACAGAAGTGAGCATGACAGACTCCCTCCATCACTGGCAGAATTTGAAAGTGAGGCAGGCAAGTCAAAAAGTGAATTAAATTCAGTGACATCCCTACCAAAACCAACAGCAACAACATGATGATGCACACTCAAGGAGAAGAGCACCATCTGCATTAGAAGTTACCCCTTGGGTCTCTCCTTCGCCCTCTTTGAGGGGGGCTTTACGTTACTGCTTGGTGAAAATACATTTTAACACCTATTGGTCTCCCAAAACTTTTATGTCCTTAAAAAAACCCATCTAATTATTACTGGTAACTTCCAAAGATCAGAGTAATTTATTTTTGTCAAATGTGACTGAAGATTAATGGATACAATCAGAAATAATTTGGTGAAGATGTATCAGACACATGAAAAGCAAAATTTGTTGTTAAGCGAAGCAAACATAATAAAAGAGCAAGTTTCATGAATGAACAGCAGCAACACACAATTCATTAACCAAATGCCTGGGAATATTTCACACTTCAGAAACCTACTGATACAATCAGAACATCTAGTCAAAGGATAAACACAGATTACCTGTAACACTTTCCGTATGCTTTACAACTGCATTTTCTACCACAATATAGCAGAGGCAGAAGTGAAAAGATCCCACGTTAGCTTCAATAATCCATGAAAAAAATCCACAACCAAATCTGAGTTTGTATGCATCCACCAATGGTGCAGACTGTACTGCTTTATCTGTGTCAAAGTTATCACACCTTCTGGACAAGCATTTTCCAGATCAGGTTGCAAAAACACTCCTGGAGTCAGGTTTTGCCCCTTATTTCTGAGGGTTATATATCTACAGGTTAAAGAACCTGGAGAGCTTTAGGGCTATCTACTGTGTTTTACACTGCTGGGGTTTGGGGGGTTTTTTTGGTTGGTTTCTAGTTTGGTTTTGTGGGGTTTTTTGCTGGTTTGGTTTGTTGTTTTTTTCATTTTAGTTCCAGAACCAGAAACAAGGTCTACAAACCCAAAAATGCAGGCGGGTTGGTTCTCTCTCTCAGTGGCTGATAGTACTGAAAATAACAACTGAGAGAACACATTTCAAGATAAGCTTTTCTCAAGTCTTTTACACAGGTTTGGGTTTGGTTTTTTTTGGTATAAAAATATTATATTCTTGGGGAATCTAGTATTTTGATAGCACAGGAGTTGACGCTACAGCCTCTCCTGCAGAAACAGTACCCCTGCATTCTCTTATCTGAAGATTTATTTTCATTAAACTTGTAAAATGACTTATTCTCTCTGAGAACTGTCAAATTTGAGTAGAACCTGCTGGCCAATTTCAAGGTTACTGTGTGAGGTGGATGACAGACACAGTGGGCATTAGCTTCCTGCTTTCCCCCCCGCCCTTGAGCTTTCCCTAAGTTCGGGCTACACATAAAGTTAACATCAATTCTGCTGCTTCTAATAGCTTCTGAAACCAGTTAGACAGCTAATCCCTCAAAAGAGGGGAAATGGGAGCACAGACCTACTGTGTGTGTCTTCAGACTGAAAATGCTGGTACCTTTTATTGAAAATCCAGACTTCTCCAAACCTGCAATACACTACACAGCTGCAGTGCATCAGCAGAAGTTGTAGATACCTCATGTTATAAGAAATGGGAGCTGGAGAGCCACTGTGTCTCATCTAGAATTCATGCTTGGCCCTTTCAAAATAGCTGCTAGAAGTTCTGTGCAAGTCTTGTCTTCTCTTTGCTGCAGCAACAAGTGCAATAGGACTACAGATAAACCTTCTAAATAAGGAGCAGCAGAGAATGAGAAGTCCACCCAAGAGTATCCAGCCAAAAGGTTCATGTTAGACAACTGCATACAAGCACCTGGACAACAAAGACTCCACTGAAACAACAAGATGCAATGACATTTTCTCTTCAAGTTTGTTTTAGCTTCTGAGAACAGAAGTTTTAGAACCAGGCATTTGGTGTACACCTTCTCTATCTTCAAGTGCTTTTGAAAAGCCAATCTGATAAGTTTATTACAAACCATGTAATCCAAGAACAAGAATGCAATTAAGCTTCCAAGTCTCACCTCGAGTGACGGCATCTAAAGCACAGCCACATCCCGTCGCTCCTCCGCCTATAACAAGGACATCAAATTCACCTGTGGTTTGCAGGGCCAAAATTTGTTCTTCTCTTGTGGGGAAATGGTTCTTTATTGGAACGGTCACAGCTTCTGCAGCTTGAACATGCACAAAGGAACCCTACAACAATTACAAACAAAACATCAGGATCTGTATTTATTGCATATACACACACTGATGTGTACACAAACACACACACACAACCAAATCACAGCATCTTCTAGAGCCATCAAGGTAAACTCAGATATTCCCAGTCACTTTATTTAATAATAATAATAATATTGTATTAAAACATTACGAAGCAACAAACCATACCAAAACCATTAAGGGTAGTTAGCACTCCTGCCTAATTCAATATAACACTGAACTCAAGTGCTGCTGCCTGTATTAATTGTTTCCAGGAATAGTCTTCTGCTATGTCAAGTGTTACAGGATGCTCAGGAAGTATTTTAATAAACAGAAACATGGGTAGGCTCAACTCTCTACCCTCCCCCCAAAAAAAAAATCTATCAAAGCAAAGGAATTAAAGATGAATGTACAGTTTATATTTTAGGATTGATTACCTGTACAGTGGCATTAATCCAAGCTCAAATTTGATCAGATTCATGAGGCAACGTGGTTTACTGTCAAATATAGTACACTAAAAACCCACTATTTCCATATCCTTTTTAAAAGTCTTATATGCAAAGCAACTCATCTCCTACAGCATGCTAAAATACAACTTTTCTTTGAAGTGACAAAACTTAATGGTGTTCAGATTTTGCTGGAATGGCTTTGAGAACCTCTCAAGTGCTCTGCCCGGCGCTCCACGAGCCAGCGCTGCTCTCCATTTAGTGACCATGGAGGGAAAGGCTGACACCCCTGCTCGGCCAGCTAACACCAACTGTGGCTTAAATGGTGAGGTTTGAACCTGCTTCTGAAGGTTCTCTTCAGTTAACATTAGTTTAAACTGAACTCTGAAAACCTTCACAGTCACAGGAATCCCCAAACCCTATCACCAAACCCTATTATAAAGGTTTATAATAATAATAATACATATTATTATAATA
>NW_010311651.1:0-1958 GCF_000700745.2 Antrostomus carolinensis
TGGTCACAGCAATGGGAACAAGTTTAAGTACGTTTTAGAGATAGGTTTAAGTTTAGGTTTAGGGTTACAGTGAGTTGCCATTGAGGTGCTTGTGCTGCCCCAAGTCCCGAAGTGGCTGATCTGACCGGTGTGTAACCAGGTCAGGGTTCGGTGCATTAGGACTGGGGTTTGTGTTAGTGTTAATTTTGGGGCTCTGGTGCTGTTAGGGTGAGTGTTTCTGGTTCAGGACAGGTTTAGCTTTAGGGTTACAGTTAGGGTTACTGTTATGGGTAAGTTGCAGGATGGGTTAGGGTTAAGTTTAGGGTTACGGTTAGGGTTATGTTTATGGTGAGGGTGAGAGTGCCATTAGGGTAAGGTTAGGGTTGGGTTTAGGGTCAGAGTTAGGATTAGGGTTAGGGTATGTTTGTCAGAGTTAGGATTGGGGTTACGGTAAGTTTTATGGTGATGATGAGGATTAGGTTAGGGTTAGGTTTAGGGTTAGGGCTAGTGTACGGTTAGTGTTAGGGTTGAGGTTAAGTTTAGGTTGAGAGTTAGTTCTGTTTAGGTTTACTGTTAGGGTTAAGGTCAAGTTTCCAGTTAGGGTTATGGTTGGGGTGTCATTAGGGTTCAGACTGGGTTTTGGGCTTAGTGTTAGTGTTAAGGTTAGTGCTATGGTTTAGGTGATGATTAGGTTGGGGTTAAGGTTCTGGGCAGGGTGTGGTTTTGGGTTAAGATTAGAGTCAAATTTCAGGTGAGGATTAGTTTAGGATTTGAGCCATGGTACAGTGAGTATCGTTGTCAGGGTTACAATTAGGACCTAAGATTATCTGCATGATTCTCTCCTGTAAGTGTCAGCGCTAATGAGCAGAATTGTGTTAACTTCACTGATAAGGTGCCCTTTGGGTTATGGTTAGGTATAGGATTAAATGTAGGGTAAGTTTTAGGATTAGGATTAATTTCAAATTAAGTGTTAGATTTTGGTTTAGGGTTAAGGTTAATGTTAGGGTAAGATGTAAGTTTAGTGTCAGGTTTAAGGGTTAAGATTAGGGTTATGTTAAGATTTAGATTTATATTAAGTGTTAAATTCACGGTCAGTGTTAGTGTTATATACCTGGTTATGTTTTTGAGTTAGGTTTCGTGTTAAAGTTTTGGTTTAAAGTTAAAGTTCTTGTGTTAAATGTAATGTTTAGGGTCTGGGGTTAAAATTGAAGGCTAGAATGAGCGTTAGGGTTTGGGTGAGGTTTATGGTGTGTTTAGGGTCAGGTTTATGCTTGGGGTTAGAGGTTAAATGACGAGAAAAAGGGGATGTTTTCTACAGATGGGGTCAGCATGGCATGCTGTGTGTGGGTCAGAGGCCTGTTCAATGCTCCACCACCTGGGCTTCCCACCATCTAAAAGGAACTAAGATTATCTGCATGATTCTCTCCTGTAAGTGTCAGCGCTAATGAGCAGCATTTTCAAAGATACCTGTCAGGGTCTGAGTGCCCATCTTACTGGAATTACAATGACCCAGTGCCTCCTGGTGAAAAACACTCTCTCAGCACCCTTGGGTGCAGCTCCTCTGGGCCCAGAGCCTGGTAGGGGTGTCGGTTGCTCAAGTAACCCTGGCTTGATCCCATCCACCGCTGGTTGTTCTCTTCCAGAGTCCTGACTCCAAGCTCAGAGGCCTGGGAGACCTTGCTGGTGGTGACTGAGGCAAAGAGGATGTTGAGTGTCTCCATCTACCTACACCCACTCTTACTAAATTTAGCAGTGGTCACACAGGATTTCTGGTTCTTCTGTAGCTGTTCCTGAAGAAGGAACAACTCATCTTGGTGCCCTTGAGTTCCCTTCTGAGTTTCAATTGAATTCTGATAGAAACCATTGTTGTTGGAGGATGCTGTCTTTGAAGACAAGACCAATCCAGGCACATTTTGAAAAAGATTGGTCTGTTCCTTGACACCATGGCTGTGAGACAAGACCCCCATGTGATGTGCTTT
>NW_010311652.1:0-3135 GCF_000700745.2 Antrostomus carolinensis
ATATATTTTATTCATTATATATTTTATATATCATTTATGTATTTTTTTATATACTCTCTAATCTTTCAGTGTCTGTGAGCCTACAAAATATCTTAATGGATTTTATCTGCTAGGAATAGATTTTTAAGACAGAAATAAAACTGGGAAAGACGTACAAGTGCTTCAGCAGCTCTTGTGTACAGTGGTTTGGTTTTTTTCCCTGATTGCAGGGACGATAAAGGGTCTGTAAGATTGATTTGCAGTGTAAGATGTGTGACTGGTGGGACTCTGGGGTTGGAAGCACTAAACTCGCAGCTCTCCCTCTAGAAATCTGCTGTGCTGTTAGGGACGGGCAGCTCTCACCTGGTGTGCTGGAAATCCTAATGAATCCTGTCATTTCTCTGCAGGATCGACAGTGGCGGTATGCACGCCAATTCCTGTGAGTTCTCCTGAGCTTCTAGGGGACTGCTTTGCTTTTTGAATCAGAAAGTTCCAAAATACCGTCAAGAATGGCACTTGTGGATAAACACAAAGTCAAGCGGCAGCGACTGGACAGAATTTGTGAAGGTAAGAGTGTGCTCCAGTTCTTCTATAAAAGCTGATAGGTGATTAAAGTAGAATATCTAATTTGTCCTGGTTTTTTACAGCACTTAGACATAAAGAGATCCAGAACTAGATCCCCTTGTCCTCTGTGTTGGCTCAAAATAACAGTCATACCCATGCTGAAACATAGGCAAGGCATATGCTGGTTAATAATTTGAAAATCATCAGTAATCCTGTGAACAGGATTCTTGTTTAATTACCAGCTTTTCTCATTTTATCCTAATTTCTACTGAAATGATCTACTCAGTCCCAATTTGAAACATAGCTTAAATATATACTGTCTTTAGAAAAGAGTTGAGCTCTGTTAGATGTGCTGCTTTCTAGAGGTCACCTCTGGCCAAAGAGCCAAGAGGCAGAGGATGGCGAGAAGGGCAGAGATTTGGCTGTTTCAGAGTTGCTTCTTCACTCAGGGGATGTGAAAGTAGACGACCTCCCATAATATTGACTGTCAGCCTGTGGAAAATTTAAAAGTCATTGTTGGGGCATTTCTTAACAGTTTTGGGAAAGTAGTCAGAATGGTGGTTCTTTCGTTGGTGTGTGGTGATATGTCAGATTTGCTGAAAATCCTTCTTTATTAATAATATGTTACAGTGTCACAGCACAGGTGGCTTTTACCTTCTATTCATTCAATTTTCCAGCAGAAAAAGTCTATAGGTAACATTTTCTATTGCAGCTCACATAGCTTAAGTTCTATTTCGATAGAAATCAACTGATTTCAATCAAGCTCTGACTTTTTTTGGTGTAGACTCTGGTATTTCTCTCATGAAAACAGAGACTCGTGAAAGTTTTACCATCAGCAGCAAAAGCAGAGTGTGTTATTTTAGGAAGAACGTCTTAAGTCATATCTCTTAAAGAGTTTCGGTGTTTATCTGCTCTTAAGGAGATGGATGGTGGCCTGCAGGGTAACAATTTGCAGTATTACTTGAATGCCAACGAGATGAAATAGGTTTTGCTCGTGGATGAAAGCGCGGAGCTCACAGGGGAGTTGTACTGTGTCTGTTGGAGCAAAATGTGTGGGGCTTTGTGGAGTTCCCAGTGAGTACAAAATGCTGATCAGCAGGACAGGATGGTTTTTGCCTTGATTTTTGTGTGTTATATATTGCTTACTCTAGCATATCAAATTAAAACTCCCTTGCTGTTGCTTTAAACTTGTCATGAGTTTATTAATTTTGTCCTGTTAATTTTGGGGGGGGAGGGGGAGGCAAAGCAGAGAAGATGAGAGTTAGGAAGGAGTATCCAGGGTACGCTGCAGCGTGGACCTGCATATTTCTTCTCTTGAATGTCATAAACACTCAGGTGTAGTACGCTATCTCATCTTCAAAATTTACTTTGAACTTGACTTAAAAGAGTTGTATCAGCTGAGCCTGGATTTTCAAAAGCTGCCTTCCCGGTTTGATGTTTACTATCAGATCTAGTTGCTGAGTGTACAAGAAATTCAAAAGGATCGTACGACAAACCTGCTAACAGAGCTTTAGATGTGATTGAAGTTTAGATTATTTTCCTCTGATATATATGAGCTTTTTTCCTTCTTTCTTGGTCAAAAGATATTCTTTTCTAATCTGTAAATGTGCAGAAGACATAACTTTTTAAAGTCATTTGCCACGTGTTTTGTGATTTGATTGAACTGGTGGAATTCAGCGTTGTTAAGACACGGGTGTGTTGTATTTATAAGCAATGGATTAGGACTGAGTGTAAGCAACATCGTAAAAATTACCTTGAAAAATGCAAAAAGCTTAGGTTTTTCCAAAATACTAGACTTGTAGGACGGTGGTATACTATACTGACATCTTTAATGGCTATATTTTATTATAGGCTTCTAATCTTGGATTATGGCATAGTAAAGCACTGGAGAGGGGCCATTCCAGCGGTTGTGAAAATACACTTTGAAAAAAAAAAAAAAAACTGTGAAAATACACTTTGAAAAAAAAAAAAATGAGCATTTCTCTTGGTTTTATCTTGAAAGGTAGATGGAATAATTGGTGAAAGTTTTGTCTTGAAAGGTAGATGGAATAATTGGTGAAAGATGATAAGAAATTAAGGGACTACTTCAGCAGACTGATGAGAGGAGTCTTTGCTAACAGAATGGTGTTCAACGAGAAGAATCTCTACTGTTCCATCAAGCCAAGTGCAAAGTGGTCTAAAGAAGTCACTTATAATGAGTTCCTGTTTTGTGGAAGCACTAGTGCAGCTTTTCTCTTTAACCCAGTGGGCAGGATACAAAGCTGTATTACCTGATGAAAAGCTAAAAGGCTTGTAGTACGTAGGTGGATTTCTCTGCTTTTTATGAAGTTGCGTATCCTGTCCCATCCGTTTTGCTCTTCACAACGCAAACCCTTGGAGAGTTTGCTAGGAACAGACTTTATTCCACACAGCAGGATGGTGGCAGGTCTGGAGGTGAAATATCCTCAGGCTACGTGTTGTAATCACTGTCCCTACTGCCAAACCACAGTACTTAACCCTTCAGGTCTTCATTGTACTGTATTGACTGCCACCAAAGGAGTCTTCTTCATATGGGCTTTCTAAAAACAGGAGTAGTCACGTGTTGAGGGAAAG
>NW_010311652.1:3160-5239 GCF_000700745.2 Antrostomus carolinensis
AAGCTGTAGTGTTTGTATTACTCTTGTTAAATGTGCATCTGGCATGGAAAAATAATCCAAGCCATACAAGGGGGAGGTATCTTTGAAAACGCCAGTTCGTAGCCTTTATGGGCAGGTTTATGAGTCTTCCAGAAGCAGAAGCAGTTTAGTCTCATTGCATTACTCAGCCTGACCAGTTCCTCTGGTTTTTTAATATATAATTTTAATATAGGATTATGACATACTTGTATGACAGCGTTACTTTTCCTGCTAAAGCATCTGTTATGAAGAGGTGAGCTTTTTGCACCAGGTAACATCTTTTGCTCTGTAGAAAAAAAATAATATGGGTGGGATAAAGTTCCAGACTTGAGGGGATAAAGAACTTATTTATAAAGATATTTAGAGCGGTCTGTTAAGAATTAAGGGGGTTTGTGATGCCCATCTGAATGAAGCGAAGTCGGAGTGTGATCTTGGCTTACCCGTTTCTTTCTTTTCTGGTTGTCCCAGAGAGTTTGGGTGCCGATTCTTTAATTGGATCCATGTGGGTGGAAAGATGTATCCACAGTGAATGGCTGAGGCTTTGGAAAATAATATATGCAGAGTGGTTTACATAATTCCTGTTAGTGGAATTGTGTCTAATTACGTAGCGGGTCAAAATATGCTTTAGAGGTGGAGCTGGTGGTGCTGTGTTTAGTTAGACTTCTCCAGCACCCCCTAGTTCAGATCCTGTTCCCATTAGCTTGTAATTTTGCCACATTTTAAATTTGTTTGAGCTGAATTTTTCCATTCCATGATGAGTTTTTACCTCGGGGTGAATTGAAAAAAAAAAAAAATATATAGTTCCAACAAAAATTCTGGAGCCGTGTCTGAGTGGGAGATGGGAGAGGGATGTTGTTTCTGCTGTGTTTGGAACAAAGCAGAGCTGTGATCCTGCAGCCACGGTACCCGCCTGCTCCGTTTTGGGATAAAACCATTCTGAATGTTGCAGCAGAGTGGCTGTGGTGGCAGGAGTGTTCCTGTTATTGTTCCTAAATTTGGGGCAATTTCTCAGCCTTTGAAAGAAATGAAGTGAGCACAGCTAAGGCAGCTGAAGATGGTCTCGTGTTCTCTGTAACGCTCCCATGGACACAGGGGTGAGACCTCAGCCATGGGCTGGCGAGGGGAGCCAGCAGGGTTAAGGGAAGGTGAGTGCAGAGGCAATCGGAGCGAGGAAGGTGAGAGCAGGAGCTCAGACAACTGGCCCTCAAACTAAGGTGCTGCAAGAAAAAAAATAGTTACCCTTCTATCTATCATGGCTGCCCTGATTTGAATTTATTATGATAGTCTCCAATTGCATGATCAGCTTCTCTCATCTGAGGGAACTGGAGTTTTTTAGCCTGGAGGAGGCTGAGGGGAGACCTTCTCACTCTCTACAACTACCTGAAAGGAGGGTGGAGAGAGGTGGGTCTCAGTCTCCCAAGTAACAAGGGATAAGACAAGAGGAAACAGCCTCAAGTTATGCCAAGAGAGGTTTAGATTGGGTATTAGGAAAAACTTCTTGTCAAGCACTGGAACAGGCTGCTCAGGGCAGTGGTGGAGTCCCCATCCCTGCAGGGATTTAAAAGACCTGTAGATGTGGCGCTTAGGGACGTGGTTTAGTGGTTGACTTGGCAGTGTGAGGATTACAGTTGGACTCAATGGTCTTAAAGGTCTTTTCCAACCAAAATGATTCTATGATCCTACAGGCATGTGTGTTATTTCTCCTTGTCTTGTAAGCCTGTCAGTGTCCTCCTGCTCTTCCTCAGTGCTCCCAGCCTCCTCTGCCTCCCTCTGGGCAGCAGAAAGTGAGTTAAACTCCAGGTTGAGGAGGAACTGTGGCAGGCCCTACTAAGATGACAGGCTGTACAGTATGGCTGATATGCTGTTTTCCTTGCTGTTTCCTCATTAACTGTAGCAATTTAATGGGGACAGGACAGTAGTGGTGGCACAGCCAGGATACGAGAGGATGGTAGTGTCTTGCCTGTGTGTAAAACACAAGTTGCCCAACCCCACTGAATTCCTCCCACAGAATCACAGACTGGTGGGGGTTGGAAGGGACCTCAGGAGATCATCCCGTCCAAC
>NW_010311652.1:5489-11799 GCF_000700745.2 Antrostomus carolinensis
CAGACATTGATCAGATCCCCTCTCAGGCGGCTCTTCTCCATGCGGAACAGTCCCAGCTCTCTCAGCCTCTCCTCGTAAGTCAGATGCTCCAGGCACCTCATCATCTCTGTGGCCTCCACTGGACTCTCTCCAGAAGATCCCTGTCCCTCTTGAACTGAGGAACCCAGAACTGGACACAGCACTCCAGATGTGGCCTCACCAGGGCAGAGTAGAGGGGAAGGAGAACCTCCCTCGACATTCTGGCCGTGCTACTCCCTGATGATCCCAAGTGCTCCCTCTGCTCCATAAAATTACAACTGCAGTACCCTGCTGCCTCCAACACCAGTGCCATGAAATTTTAATGCCTGACTTCACAGGTTAAAGTTTGCACTGACATTTATGACTCAGTGAAGCTCTCAACACACACCCCAAAAGCTACAGCCCTGGGATGAACAAGAAGCAAAGAGAAAAAAAATAATTGCATGGCCAAATGAGCCCAGACATTTTCTGATAGAGTTTTTGCTTCAGGATTTGTCATTATCCAGTAGGAAATCACATCCTTACGGATCAGTTTGTTCCACCAGAGCTGTCTGTACTTTGCAAAACAGCAGAAGTGTTGCAGTGCCAGACAAACCATTCATATCCTTTGTTTTCTTTCAGGTCCTTTGATGTGTCTAATGGCCGATAAATGCCAGTGTAGTCACTTAATAGTGTTCAGTGCTTAATGGATGAGTCTCTTGGCTTTTTGACTTATTGACTGATATTCAGAGTGGCACCCTAGTGTCCTCTTTGGAGGATGCTTCTCTGGTGCTACCTAGAATTCGTATTTCCTTCAGGAACTTCTCAAGTATTTACCTTCCAGTCACTATAGTATTTACATATGGCCTTGGTCCTCCACATACCTCTTGTTTATCCATGGGATTGGGACACCAGAATGGATTCAGATGCCTCTTGGATAGGTCAGAGTCCTTTGACACAATAGTTCATCTTGAAAACCTTGAATAAGCACCTTCCCATGATACACCAGCCAGTTGGGATGGTGGTTTTCTCTCCATTCTCATGTTTCCTCACTGATTTTGTGGCTGAAGGAGAAGGAACAGGAGCACTTGAGCAATGTACTTGCATTTTCAGGCTGAAGCAGGAAACTAAAGGTGAACTAGGAAACACCTTTGTTCCTCCAGCAGCCAGTTTGGTTGATTGCTCGTTATTTGTTTGTTTGCAGTGGTGTCTGCTGTTTGTTGGATTTTGACCAAGCCCTCATTAAGGAGGGTGTCTGCTCTGAAGAGTTCACAGCATAGGGCACCTGATGGTTAAAGCAAAGTACCTACGATGGGAAAAGGAGCTGATGTCAGCAGCTGCTGCTCAGAGCAAAATCCATGTGTCCTGCAGCAGTCTGGAGATAACGTGGCCCTAGAGCTGCAGGACTGGGTGTGTGTGTCTGGTCTTGACTCTGAATTTCTGAGTTGGGGAACTCTCCCCAAGCTGCTCTTGCTGAACCATCCACAAACAAGCCAACAACCAAAAATCTTGAGGAGTTTCTGCTGAGTTAGTGGTCTGGGTTTCTTGCTGAAGGTCCAGCAGGATGCTGGGAAGGTGCTGGGGAGATGACTTGAGCGGAGCAGGGAGCAGAGGAGGTGGGAGAAGGGTGGTAGCACTGGTGGGAGCCTAAAGTTGTCTCATTCTTTTTGCAAAGGTGGGAAGAGGTCTATGAAATTGGGGAGGGAATTTGCAGGAAAGGATGGTTTCGTCATCAACAAAGTTATCTTGGCCATGGCTGCATAAAGCTAGTTAAGTCATTTCAAGGGTGGACAGAAATTCTCTTTTCCACATTTCCACCTGTGATGGAAGTCAGTGCAAACATATCCAGTAATACTTGAATAAATATAACGTGTAACACTAGGTACTCTGGGAAATTCAAACCTGGGTCTATGGCAGGGGGCTTTTTACCTGCTGCTTTTTTCAGTGTCTCATCCATAAAAGTGGACTTAAGAGTCACACTGACAATTTTTGCTTGTGGTGTACTTCCCTATCATTAAAATCTTGTTATTAAAAAAAAAAAAAACAACCAACAAACAAACAAACAAACAAAAAATCCCAACCCTCAATAGGAGTGCCCCTGAAGAATTGTATTGCTTCTGGCTTTTCAGCAGTATTTGAACAGTGTGTCCTTGAGGTCTGGGCTCACACACCACTCACAGCAGAGTACGGAATAGGTTCTCATTCAACAACTACAGTCTGTTAGTGCTAAAAAAAAAAAAAATAGAGGAACGTTGCTTTTGGAATCAGATGGGAAAATGTACTTAAAAACTACAAGGCAGTCAAAATGAAAGTTGTACAAGGAACCTGAATTCTGGCGTTCTCTCATTTTCCAGGCCTTAGCGTTTTGTTAACATGCTATTGTGTAGGAAATAATCAGTTACAAGACACTGTGGTGCATGTCATGCCAGAAAATGAATTGTTTTCAGTGCTCAGCATCTTTCTCCCAGACCATTGCACATCTGAGGGTCTCAGGACTGACTGGGCAACTCTGGGAAAGGGCTGCCTCCAATTCTTGCTCCTTTGTGTAACAGCAGCCAAAATGAGTATGTTTGATATTTGGGTGGAGGCATTTTCTTCCATTCTTGCAAATTTGAATGCCAAGTAGCATCTGATAATACTTATTATTACTGCTTAGAAATAGAATCCTATTATCTCAGGAAATTCTTATCACCACTAGTCATTTGATGAGAAACAATGAGTTAAAGATGGTATCAAGTATGGAAGAAACTGCTTGTCCTGAGTAAAAGTGACTTATTTAGAATAAATATAGACCCCCCTTTTTTTTTTTCCTAGTGGATTTTAGTTTCTTTGTTCCACAAATTCCCTGCCCCGGCCCCCAGTAAAGCTTTTTATATTTTTTTTGAAGTTTCCACCTCAAAGCACATAAATCATCAGGCTTTTAAGGAAGGGTTGCTTGCCACATTTTGCCTAGAGAAAAGGCAGAGTTAGCTTGTCAGATCCTCTGCCATCGCACCCTGTGCTGATTTATGCTAGCTGAAGATCTGGCTGGCTGCTCCTAATGTTTTTTGCTCTTCTGAGAGGCCATGTGAAGTTCTTTGGCCTTTATGGAGGTTTTAGAAAAATCACTTGAAATTCACACAAAAGCTGGGTTACACCTTGTTTTACCAATGTGGGCAGTGAAAAGTATCCCGTCCAGCAGTGCTCTTAATTACTCGTTAGCTGACAGAGGCATAGCAGGTTTGGGAATTATTGTCATTAAGGTTTTGTGGAAATTTTAGGATTTTTTTAAAAAAATTGGACAGAATTCTGTGGGTGAAGAGAGTTCAAGCAACCTCAGTGAGTTCACAGACATTATTCAAGCTTATTGACCTTATTCTGTGATTTTCAACCTCTCTGCTGTGCTGAATCAAGAATTGTTTTTATTTTTATGTGGACATTTTCTGCTTTGTGATGGAGATACCGGGTAGCTCGTATCTACAGATATGCTGTTGTCCTTACAGCATGGAGGCAGAGGTTGCTCAAGCAGTCTTCCAGTTCTGTGTAGATTTTTTTCTTTATAATACATTGATCTGTGTGGAGTCTATCTGCTGTGACGTGCCATAGGGGGATATGCATGACAAGATGTAGGACTTGAGCCAGATATGAAGCCAAGCTCACCAAATCCCCCAGGCATCCGGTAAAGAGAGTAAGACACATTTAGATAAGGTTATGGACAAAATATTCATTAATTTGATATGCAACTTCTTTGTAAGAGATATGTGACTCAAGCTATTGCAAGAAGGAGAGTTCCCCTTTCCCTGAGGCTTGAGTGCTCTATGCCCAGAAATAGGAAAAACACACTTCTGTTGTGTTCTCCTTGTGTTTAAGACCACGTTTATGGTAATATAATACATATCTTACTCTTAATTCTGCCTTGTATTTTTCCATTTTCCCTAGCCTTAAGACAAGGTTCCATGTAACATGCTTTATAACTTCATGTCATTAATTAAGAAACAATTAGAGCTGATGACTTCAATACCATCAACTTAATTTTCATCCTTACTACATTTCCCATTTAAATTAACTGGTTTATGGATTAACATGTTGTCATCGTATCTGGGTTTTTTTTTTCTCCTTACTCTAAATCCTCCCCTGCATTTAAAGATTACTCAGTAAAAAATGATAATATCCCCAGAATATGCAAGGAGAAGCCACATTAAGAGGTTGTTGGAGCAACAGCTTCGGGACAGCCCTGTTGCCCGTTCCTGAGCTCCGGAGTTTGGGAACGCTGCAGAAGCCACATCCAGGGGGTGGAAGTTGACTGCTGTACCTCTTCCAAATACGTGATGGGAATTGATCAGTCCTCAGGGACAGATGAGAATGGGATGGATTTTCCTTCAAAATACCAGAAAAAAAACTTGTATCCAACTCCTAAGTCAGAATCAATCTTTCAAGGACTGACAGTGTTTGGATGTGCACCAGGTTGGATTCTGACTCTACTGAATATTTACCAGTAAATATTTTGACAGGAGTAAGACATCTGGCTATACTAAAATAAAGCTGCAGAGAAACACATTATACAACTTTTCTTTTATATTTTTTTGGTATCCACAAACAGATGTAATGGATCGAAGTGCCAAAACAGTGAAGGTTTTCATTATGTGTTTTATATCTGGGAGCTTTCTTCAAAGAACAAGTTTTCTAGAGTTGGTTGTACATTTTTTCTTGCCTTAAAATGAAATGGCATTGATCACTTCTCACTGACACTTTTATACAGCCTATTAGCTTAACACTATTAATCTGTTTTGTCTTTTTTAGATTGTTTTTTAAAATACTTTTTTATAAACCCCACTCTCTGCTGACATCCAGCACCTCAAAACTTAGTAATAAACAACTTCAGTTCACCTGATAACAGGTATTTGACTGAATCATCAAATGAACCCAAGTGAGGGATGTGAGTTTGGCAGCTTCAGCCTCGGGGTCATCCCCATCGGGGCGCAGCCATCCCCTGTAGCCTTCCCCGTGGATGGTGAGGGACCATGATAAGACATATCTTCAGAAGTGGTCCGTCCACATATGATACTTCAATGCAATAATACAATATATCAATCTTTTAAATACATAAATATTTTTTTAGCTACCATAAAATTTCCTCCTCTTTTGTTTTGGTTTTGGTTTTTTTATCTGCGTTGGGTCTGCAAGGGAAGTAGGTGTTTCAAGCTCTTGGCATCATCAGGGGAAGTAAGGCAAAGAGACACCCTGAACCCCAGCCTGTTTATCTCCTCAGGACCATGTTACAATCTAGTAATTAATTATTTTTTATGCAAAGCCCAGACACGCATGGCAGAGTTCAGAATTACACGATATATTAATTTAACAATGGATTTCTCAGCTGCTTTCTGGGACAGACATAATTCCCATGCTTTTCATTACACATGCTATTTAAATCTTGATCCTGAATTTGTATTAAAAATGATGAGATTTGACCTTAAGGTCTAATACCCCGTTTTGGAGACAAGGTGCTTGATGTGATTTCTAGAGGATTATTTTTTTTTTAAGAGCATTGGTAGATTAGATCTTTGTGAATAGTTGAGGGATGTGCGCAGTGAACCTTGCCTGCTGGCTTTTAGACTGCTGTTCAGCATCCAGATGGATTTTTATTTTGTAGTCCCTGAAAGTGTGTAGTTTTGTGGTGTAGGGATACATCTGATATTTTTATTATCCCTTTGTTGATGCAGGAATGTGACAACGCTGTTTCTGCTAACTTTTATTGGAGTCTCTCCATACTTTTGAAGGCAAAATTGTTTCTGATTGAAGTTCCAAGAGCTTGTAAGGGCTCATTCCAATGGCTCCAAGTGTGTTTTACAGCTGGGCTTCTGGTTATAAACCGCGAGTGTATTTCAGATGATTGCTAGCTTCTTGCATTTGTTACCTGCAATTTGATTTTCATCCTGGGTGGCAAATCACCAGGGCTTTGCCAGGGGAACAGGATAACGTGAGGTGACATCACCACGTGCTCATTGAGGTGCTGCTGCGCGTACCTTATTCAGCGATAAACGCAAGGTAATTGGAGGTAGGGAACCCTTCAATGAAAGGCAGGTGAAATCCCTCCAGCCAGAGACTTGTTAGGATGTGGCAGTGATGTGAAATATAGCACTGGCTGGCCAGGAGGGTGGGAAGGAGCCTGCTGCCTACACCAAATTCCTTCTGAGCAGAGGAAGGCATGAAAAAGCAGCGGAAAGGCAAGCGGTCAGATCTGCAGCGATCAAGTAAAAGGTCACTGTAGTTTCAGGACGTGAAAAACTTAATGAAATATAATAAGGGGTGTTACATCTGGGCAGGAACAACCCCA
>NW_010311653.1:0-1319 GCF_000700745.2 Antrostomus carolinensis
TGGGTGGTGGAGATGATGTCCCACCAGCTGGGGCTCCTCTGTCTCCTCCAGCGCATCTCAGGTGCCCAGTTCTCCAGCGGACCACGCTACTTTGGCCAGGCCATCAGCGGTGGCCAGGACCTGACGGGGGACAGGCTGCCAGACGTGGCCGTGGGCGCCCAGGGACAGGTCCTGCTGCTCAGGTGCACCCAGGGGACCCACCACCTGGGGACCTTCCACCACCTGGAGGATGCTGTGGCCACCACCCAACCACCCTCTGGTTGTCACCACCAGGTCGCAGCCGCTGCTCAAGGTCCGTGTGACGGTGACTTTCCAGCCCCAGGAGATCCCCGTGGCCACCTTGGACTGTCAGGAGGAGGAAGAGCTCCAGAGGGACGTGGCCACCGCTCAGATCTGCTTCCTCAGCTCCAAGAAAACCCCGGACAACTTTGGTGAGTCCTCCCAGAAGCTCAGCTGGACCCCAAAACATCTGCAGGTGTCTCCAAGAACCCCCCCAAGAAGTGAAGATGGACACCCCAAACCCCCTCCCCATGTTCTCCAGAGCTCCAGGAATCCATGTGTCCTCCCAAAGCCCCTCAAGTTTCCCCCAAGACACCCAGAACTTCTTGTGGCCTCCTCAAAGCCCCTCTAGATGTCCTCAAGATCTCCAGTCCCCCCCTCTGGATCTCCCCACATCCCCCAGAAGTCCACGTGTCCTCCTAAACCACCTTCCAGATCTCCTCAAGACCCCCCTCCAAAGCCCATCTGGCTCCTCAGAGCCCCTCCTGATATCTCCCAAGACCCCCAGATGTCCATCTGACCTCCTCAAAGCCCCTCCTGATGTCCTCAAGACCCCCAGATGTCCATCTGACCTCCTCAAAGCCCCTCCTGATGTCCTCAAGACCCCCAGATGTCCATCTGACCTCCTCAAAGCCCCTCCTGATGTCCTCAAGACCCTCCCAAGCCCACCTGGAGACCTTGGCCATCCCACCTTGCCCTCTCGTTCTCCACAGGCACCCAACTTTCCACCACCCTGAGGTACCAGGTGGTCCTGGACCCCGGGCGGGCAACGGTCCGGGCCATCTTCACCGGTGGCACCACCACCCTCAACGGGACCCTCCAAGTGGGTGTGGGGCAGAAGTGCCAGAGCTTGGCCATCAGCTTCAAGGTGGGTGTGGGGAAAGGTCCCGGGGTGGGGGGGGTGGTCTGGGGGTTTGGTGGCCACCAGCCTGGGGTGACACTGAGGGGGTGTCTCTGTGGTGGGGCAGGAGTGCCCACGGGACACGCTGACCCCCCTGGTGCTGCGTCTGACCTACGAAGCCACGGGAGATGCCATCAAG
>NW_010311654.1:0-1571 GCF_000700745.2 Antrostomus carolinensis
GCCACCTGGGCACTCTGCTGGCTCATATTCACCTGCTGTGGACCAACCCCCCCAGGTCCCTCTCTGCCCAGCAGCTCTCCAGCCACTCCTCCCCAAGCCTGTCGTGCTGCCAGGGGTTTTTTTAAGGCCAAAACTTGGCATTTGGCCTTGTTGAAACTCAGGGAATAATTTGTCCTGGCCCATGGATCCAGCCTGGCCAGATCCTTCTGCAGAACCTTCCTACCCTCAAGCAGATCAACACTCCCACCCAGCTGGGTGTCCTCTGCCAACTGAGGGTGCACTTGATCCCTTTGTCCAGATCATTGATGAAGATGTTAAACAGGCCTGGCCCCAGTACTGAGCCCTGGGGACACCACAGGTGACTGGAAGAGGTTAGTGATGAAGGAATGTATCAAGTCTAGTATCATGAACTTCATTTTTAAAAATATTTAAAAAAAACCCCTCAAAACAAACAACAAAACAACTTAAATAACAACCAGATGAAAAATAAACTGGCTAAAAGGACCAAAAAGTGTGTGGCCTGTAAACGGAGCCGCACGGGCAGCTGGGCTCCAAGGTGGTAGAAGCTCTGAAGTGGGGTTCAGAGGTTCCCCTTTGCTGTGGGCTGGTGGGTACTTACAGAGGAGTAGGGAGGGCTGTATTCCCTGTACTTTCTGTGTCCCTTTTCACCAGGACTGAAGTCTGAGTCCTCACTGTAATCAGAGAAATCATCGCTGGAAGAAGCGTGGCGCTGGAAGGCAACGAAAACACATGGTGCCATTTTATTCCGGGTCAGTTTGAACTCAGACACAACACAACTTACTCTTCCCTTTGTCTTCTTTTTCTTTTTTTAGGAAATTTAATTTTTGTTTAACAAAATTTTCACAACATTCACTGAATGACAAACTGGAAGCCTGGGAGCAGGTTATTTAACTGGTCTCTAACGAAGACAAACACGTTAAACCTTCCACGTTCCAGAAATTCCTGGAACTTCAGTAACAAACATCTTTGATTTTACAAATCCCGTGGGCTGCGATGCCCTTTGAGGTAAGAACACTCACAAAGGAATTCCCTAAATAAAAACCTGGATTCTTCCTGCTCTGGGCTTACTAGTCCTCAGAGGAGGAAGGTTTTAAGGAGCTGAAGCCCAAGAAACCCTGCGAGCGCTTCCACCTCGCAATTATCGTTACGGGACGAGCTTTAAATTACCCCTAACGATGGCAGAGGTGGGATTCCCTGGAAATAGCAGATGGGAGCTGGGATCCCGGAGGAGCTGGGAGGCAGCAGCAGCACGTGGCTCACCTTGTGTTTGGATTTCCTTTTCTTCTTGGATCTCCTTTTCTCTTTCTCTCTCTCTTTCCGACGCTTGCGCTTCATCCGTCGATGGGCTTTCTCGTCATCGGAATCGCTGTGATGCTTCTCCCCTTTCTCCTTCCGACCTCTTTCTTGAGATTCTGAAGGATCTTGGGTTTCTTCTCCTCCATCATCTTCCAGCTCTCCTTCTTCCAGTTCTCCATCCTCCCTGTAAAGCAGACAAGTACGTTTCATTCCTCTTATTCGAAAAGAAAAGAGAGAGGAGAGGAGAGGAGAGG
>NW_010311655.1:0-1489 GCF_000700745.2 Antrostomus carolinensis
GAGGGCGCTGGGTCGGCGAGGAGGAGGCCGCAGAAACGGACCGGCCGCACCGTGTCTGGCCCGAGTGTAACGTGGGAAGACGAACAAAACCTCCGGGCGTTGTGTGAAGGACAGAAAGGGCGTGAAAGGTTTTTGGGCAGTGCGGAGGTCGGGGAGAAGCTTACATCGGTGTTAAGGGGCCTGTGGACCCATTAGCCTAAAAACGGCAACCAAAAAAGTGTTTAAAATGTCAGTTTATCCCTAGGGCAGTAACTTTATGTTCTTGTAAGTTTTACTTTATAATCTTCACAAGGAAGTTATCTATATCTACAGAAAAGAGATGCTCCGTCAGTTTAAGGCAAGTCAAGTTAACGTTCCATTTCTTCTTAATTTTACTTAGATTTGCCATCTGGCAGTGACCACACACCCACTGGTTCGGTCCGAGGTACACAGAGGCTTAACAGTGTATATTCAAGAATCTTTCTTTCCCAAAAAGTTACTAACTGACATTGCTTGTACAGTTTCAGTCATCTGCAACCGGTGCAGTTGTAGGAGAGTATGGACAAGCTAACTGGCAGCAAGCTGTCCCAGTTTTAAGGAGCTCTGGATGTATGCTGCTCTTAGGACCCAGGATAGCACTCTTAAGTCCCTTCTGGTGGACTCGCTGCCCCAAGAGAGGAGCTGAGGAACTTTGCTGTCCTGCTTTGAAGTCCTTGTCTGATTCCAGCGTAGACCCTGTTTGTTTCTCACAATTTGTATGTGCACAGCCTGCAGTTTACTTGGGAGTTACAGCTTGAGCCTTACTCATCCATTCACCTCCTCAAAATTTAAGAGAAGACCAGATCACACCAAGTAGCACTGTAAAAAATCGTTTTCCTTATTTGAACTAAGTACTTCCATTAGCAGACTCTTGTATTTAAACTGTGCGTATGAGGTGGGGTGTTAGGAGTAGTGACTTTAAGTGAGAAATGAAACAAAATGTGTCCACAGTTTTAAATTGTCATGGTTTTATTTAATGTAGTTGACTGGGACCAGTCCCGTTAAGAGCACTAGAAATCTCAAAACAAGGAACATTACTGCTGCACGTAAGAACAGCTTTTGGTGTCAAAATTCCTGCCAAAATAATGTAAGACTGCAGTTGTAGCTAAACAGGTTGAAAAGTAACAAGCTATAGGTGACTGTGAGTTCTCCGTATGTAGGGTGTGTAACTTCCAAAGCGAGAGTTCTGGCTTTGTCCATGGTGGCTGGTCCACAGGGTCCCCTTCTGCACTGGGAAGTGGTTACAGAACCACTGCTGGTGTCTGTGCAGCAACTTTAGCGTTAGTAACGCGGAGCATAAACAGCTCTCGGAGCTCCAGCTGCTGTTTGCCAGCACCATATCCAGCTGCACTGGTAGAGGTTGTGTTGCCTTCCTTCCCTTGCCCTCTGTGGAAGGTTCTCTGATAAACAGCAGTCCTGCAAACCAGCTGAGCACAGTCTGTGCTCGCGGGATGGCTGACTGACTGGGCAC
>NW_010311655.1:1512-8632 GCF_000700745.2 Antrostomus carolinensis
TGGCCTGGGCTGTAACTCTGAATGACCTGTTGAGATGAGTGTCTCATCCTAAAGCACTGACACGTCTGTAGCTGTGCCATAAACTGCCATTGTTAGTGCAGGCAAACTGTAATATGGTTTTGTAACCAGGAGAGAGAGGGAGAACCTGAAGGCAGCGAAAGCAGAAACTCCCAGGGGGAAGGCAGTGAGGATTAATGAAGGTCTAACCCTGTTTAGATAACCATCTGGAAGTCATGTGGAGTGTAGCCCCGAGTGGGACTGGGAGAAGTAACATGTGTTCCCCTAGGTATTGCTTCATGGTTTATGACCAGCAGCGGAAAGCTTGGATTGTGTAGTTCTCATCCCCTCGCTCCCTTTTGCTGCCCTTCAGAGGTCGTGCTTCAGGCGTTTGTAGGAGAATGATAATTAAGGCAAGAGGGCATACTGAGTCAGCTTCACCACAGGCAACCAGTGAAAAGAAAAAAAATAAACAGCAAAGAAAAGGGACAACAGGACTCAAAGTCTGTGTGGACTTTTGAGCGTTGACAGGTGCTTTGACATTAATGGATTTTGAATATGTAGGTGATTAGAGATTAGTGATGGTGAGGACTGTGCTGATGGCGTACGACTGGAAAAAGGAATTGCTGGTTTAAGCCCTTACCCAGAAGAGAATCCCAGACTTATTTTACCATGCTAACAGTTTGGACAGATGGCTTTTTTTTTAATATCTGAAAGTGTATTTCAGATTTTCCTTCTAGATGTAGCTGTTCCTCCATAAGTGAAAGGAGGACAACTGAGCCTGCTGTGGGGCAGCGTACAGCACTTCTTAAAAGATGCTAGTGTCAACGTTGCTCCAGGTTTGTGGGATTTTTGATACTACAAAGGTATATCAAGACTGTATTTCCTTTATAAGAGCTGTTGTGGAAGATCTACCTGTTTATCCTAATAATTATGGTACATACAGCTGTGAGGGTTCGGGAAGGTTTTTTTCAACAGCACTTAACACTGACCTTCCTGGGGGTAGCAAAGCCAGGGTATTTCCTCCTGGAGTCAAACGCTTGGAGGACTGAGCGACAGGCATCTGATACATGGTGGGAGTTTCACAAGTGGAAACACTTTCCTTGCCAAAACTGAGTTGGAAAGGAAAATAAATGTGGGTGCAAAGATTCTTACAGCCTTTTCCCCTGAGCAGCAATGCAGCGTGCTGCAGGGGAAAATGGAACATTTCTTCCTTTGTTCCAGCCTTATCAGTAAGATTTTAGTTGTGGGAGAATGCAGTTGGAACTCTCTCTGATCTTCCACCTCTGCTGTCACCAGTAGAAGTTAAGAGAGGGGTGACATGATGCTTCTGGCAGAGGAGGACAGAAAGCAGGTCCCTGCAGGTAAGAGGAGAACTTGGAGGAGAGGAGAAAGGTGCCAAGCAAATGGCAGAGGAGCTGGAGAGACAAGAGGGATTTTTAAAGAAAAATATAAGAGTGCAGTATGCTGAGGAGAAAATCCTTATTTCTCATTCCTTACCGAATATGTTACAAAGCAAACCCAGTATCTGTGGACAGATAACTAAACACAGAAACCTGTGTTTAAAAGGACAGAGGCAGGCTGCAAAGTTGAATTATTCAAAGGTTGGAGTGTTAAACTTGGCTAAGTTTAATGAAAATTAAAATTGCCTAGGCAGTCTTTGTCATCCTGGTACATGTGAATTATGATATCGACTGGAAATAGTTCTCAGATAATTATTTTTCTGAAGCCAGGCAGTTCTCAGAATAGGGAATGTTTTGTCAGAGCAGCAAAGTGATAGGGTTCAGTTCACTTTTGCTCAAGACTGATCTGCTTTATTTGCTGCTCAGCGGATCGTAACCGTTCCTCTTGGGCGTTTTTTGCAGTGCTTAGGACGAATGACAGCTTTTTGGTTAAAGTTAATATCTCTTCACAGTGTGTCTCTAAGCTAAGGCAAGTATTGGCGTTATCCTTGTTCCAAGGATAGGGAATGAAGCACAGGAAAAAAGCACTCATTTGGAATGCTCGGTTTGAGAGTTACTTGATGGCTTTAAAAACGTTTACCATCGTTCCGTGGTGCACAGCACAAGTGCTGTTTTGTTTTGCAGCATTACATGAACTGGTTCAAAGCAGGAGGGACAAAAGAAATGGGGAACGTCCCGTCAGAGGGAGGTGGTCGCTCTGGCTGCGGTTTTAGTTACTGCTTCAAGCAGTTCTGCCGTCTCTCCTCCGCAGACCATACCTGTGTCTTTTCTACTGGACAGTGAAACTGCTGGTTCTGCAGAACTCCAACCCAGACAAGGCCAAACCCGACCCAAACCAATTGTCTTCCTCTTAAGAGTTATTTTTTTAATCCAGATCTATTCCCAGCCCTGTTTGTTCCACCAAGACGAGAAGGAAGAGAGCTGGCTGTGCACCACGAATAGGGGAGGAGAGGCTGTGAGAATGAGCAGCAGGAGCAGCGACGCCTTTAACTCAGCACTGCTGAAGACAAAGTGCCGTGAATTCCTGTCACCAGCTCCAGGTACACTACAGCTGGCAGGAACCTCTTTCCCACTTGCAGGAAATTCCTGTTTGTCAGCAAGTGAGTCAGGTGTCCTTAAAACAGTCTTCTCCCTTTCCAAGCAGCCATACGTTTATTCCCAGAGATTCATAGTGATTCTTGGAATGGAACAGTGGCCTCGCAACCCAGGGTGTGTCATAAAATATACAAACAGAAGGAGGTTTGTCAGCCAACCTTGAATTCTTTGTGTTTGACATCCCGGTCCTGGTTCTAGGTTTCTAAGAGCATGCGGAGAATACTGCATGTCGTATCACAGGTTTCTAAAGAAACCTCTGGCATGAGATGAGCATAGATCAGAAACCCAGTATAAAATAAAATAAAAAATCTGGGAGATAACTAGGGCAGCAGGAAAGTAAGCAGTTGAGAAGAGGTTGTTGTAATGGAAACTGTCAGGCAGTAAGTTCAGATAGCACAACTGGCTCCATCCCGTGTATTAAAAATGTTTATTGGAGAGCAGTCCAGACAAAAGGGGTGGAAATGAGATAGAAGAGAGGGTAGTCAGGTTCATTCTTCTTCTCTTTGCTCTTCTGCTTACAATTGCCTTTTAAGCTGTGCTGGCTCCAGCTGCAGCATTTACGTCTGTGACAGCTGCATCCAGTACAGAGTAATCAATTTGCTGGTCTAAGCTTCACCCACCTCTTCTCAACACTAAGCACTTAAAAAATAAAGTCTTTGCCAGTCCAGTCTTTGCCAGAGATTTGCAAAATGCAGAATGGCTGAGGGATCTCTTTTTTTGAGACCGAGGTGTGTCTGTTCAGAAAAAGCATACGGGATGTTAAGGTGAAAAAGAGAAAATAATGGCATAAAAGGAGGTAGCACACATTAGCAGTCTCCTACCTGAGAGACCTTAGAAAGAAAGAGGCTGTAGACTCTAGAGATGACAATTAAAAGCGAAAAATAAAAGTCCACGAAGGCTGCTGTCTTCAGTGTGGTCAGAGGGATGCAAAAAGTGTTTTGTGCTGGGAATGGCAGAGAAGTAGGTGGGTGTCTAGTGGTGCGTGAAATCCCTGGGGCCTGTGGGTTTGTTTCAGAAGCATTTAGCTGCTGGAGGAAGTTGATGTGCCCTGGGGTGAATTTAAGAGTGGGAGGGCACGAGGATTTGGTAGGGAGGAAGGAGATGACCTAGAGCTGTAGCAAAATAAGGGAAATCAATAGGAAAGAAATGAACAAGGGGGAGCTGTGAACGGGGTGTGGAAAGGAACAGCGTGCCACTGGAGAGGAGGTAAAAATATTGCTGTGAACTAAGGAATTACTTTGTGAGCAGTGCTTCGTAAAGGCAGGTTTGGAAAGCAATGTTGCCAATGAGTAGGAGAGACAGAAAACAGAGAGGAAATGAGGAGCAGGAATCCATAAGCTAAGCATCACCATCACCAGAGGAACTGAGAGGGATGAGAGAACGCAAGACGTTCCGTTGAGGCCGAAGAACCAGCAGCAGTGATGTGTAAGAGAAGAACTTTAGGGTAAAGAATCTGAACGGATGGTTTATAGAAGCACTGGAGTGGCAGAAGAGAGGAAGCAGTAAGTTAAGGTAGGTAAGAGAAGCCCCATCTTGGAAAGGCTCTGGAAAGAGGAGAGGAAAAATGCTTTAGAGAGTGTGACAGCAAAGACAAAGTGCAAGAGAAAGAGAACGCTGTCAGGCAGTGCAGGTGAGACTCTTAAGACTGCCTGGGTCGTTATCCCTCTTCTCTTATTATGTCCCCTGAGAGAGCTAAAACGAACAAGAGAAAACCACGCCTTTCAACGTGGTGACTTTGTTAAAATCGCTTGTGGTGGATGCTGAGACTAGGAGGAAGTGGGCAGCACTGCCAGATGAAATGGCTTCACCCCTGCCCTGTCCCCTCCTTTGCACAAGCATCCAAGCGCGTGCAGCCGGATCCCACGCCCCAAGCTCAACACGGATTTGGATTTAAAGCCGTGGAGAGAATGGTTAATTTTCATCTGGATCGGTCTTCCCAGTCCAGATCAGCATGGGATCACACAAATGCCCCTGAGCCGGCAAGGGCAGGACTGGCGCTTTCAGTAGCATCTCCGTGAACCAGTGGTCCCCTCACCCCGAGAGCAGAGAGCCAGTGCCTGTGCTCCGCACACCAGCAGTGGAGAGGGGGAGCATGAGCGGGTGCCTGTCCTGTAAAATGCACTTTCCTCGGCAGCTGGAGCCAGTCCTTGTGCTTCTGCAGTCTCCGCCGCGAGCTCCTTCGGTGTTTCCCGCTCCTCCTTTGGCAATTGTTTGAACCCCGGAGAGCGGATGTGGTTGAAAACTACTAACTTTCCTTCCTTTTTCATTGTTTCCTTTAGATTCTTTGTTTTTCTGCCAGAGGCATTAGGAAGGTGAGCTGATGCCAGAGGATTGGCAACATGCAGCTAGGAGGTGATAGAACCGTGTCAGTGCTTAACTTGGGTTGGTGTGATTTCTGGGACAGTATTTCAGTGGGGATGCAGGAGGATGGTACGCACCTCATTCTTTCTGTCTTCCTCCATCGCCACCCCAGGTTTCAAACATCCTCCTTATCGTGTGCCCGCCCTGGCTCTCATGTATCTGTCCATCAGCCTGTCTCACGTCCTAAAGCACCAGGAAACACTCTCACTGAAAGTGCAGATACTTCTACCGTTTTTGTTTGAGGGATTCCTGGCTGAGGAATTCTTCAGGAGGTATCAGGGATGAGAGCTGCTAAAGCCGTTACCTTTGTTCAGCTGGAAGCAAGACCTCAGCGAGTCCCCTGTGAGGGCTGTAGTTCTGTCTTAAGTAGAATTCTATCAACCTAAGAGCAATCTGCTCCCCACTGTTTGGCCAGGGGTGTTCTGAATGCATATAATACATTATTATTATTAATGCATTATTAAACCATTCATTGCCTTTAATTCAAGGAGCCCGGACACAGAAGACCGCAATAATCTGATCTTTATTCTGGGAAATACACTGGAAAACTGCATCTGCTGCAAAGTCTGAAGTAGTTTATTGAAACAATAGTCTCTAATAACTGTAATAAATTGTTCTCAGCTGTACTGTTACAAACTGAAAATACAACTCCTTTAGAGATCACACTAGTCGTACAGCGGAGCAGCGAGAAAAGGAGTCCCACGCTTTGAAAGCAGGCAGGTAAGACGTGTGTGTGAATGCACTTCATGTTAATTTGCAGACGGTGAACTTGCTTCTTAGCTGTCATAGCTCAAAGGAAACTCAGATTCCGAGCGTCGCTTTTTACAAACCTGTTTCAGTCCCAGTACAAGCAACAGCATCCATCATATTCCCTTAATTTGTATTACCTGTTGCGGTGCTAAGAGAGATTCAGAGCACAACTGTACATTCACCACTTCACTTAAATGGATAGTGTGTTGTGAAAGATACTGTCCCGGCTGTACTTGCCCCGTGAAGTTTGCATGATGGAATGAGAATTCTCAAGTGGCAAATCAAAGGGATTTTGTGATGCTCTTCACCCCAGGAGCTTCTGAAGCTCTGGGACCCTTGACAGTGTTAAATTTGTAACAGGGACACGGTTTTACTTAACTGCAGTTCTCTTGTTTCCTTTTTTGTTTTAGGCCAGAATAACTGACAGAATCTGGAAGAAGGAGGCAAATTCACCAAGTATGGAAGAGGATACCAAACCTCTCTTGGTTCCTGTGGGAGGCGATGAAAGCAATTATGGAATCATGAATATACAGTTTAATCCAGAAGACTTTAAGTGCAAAAGGTACAAGGAAGGCTGAACCTGCAGAATGATTCTATAACAACGAGTTGTTTAATCTTTGCTTTGAGCAACAGAATCCTACAAAGACAGAAGGCTAACGTTAGGAAAACGGGGTCTGAGAACCAGCAGTTCCTCCTTTGTCTCTGTGTGATGTTATTTCCAAGCACCAGGTGAAGAGACGTTCACATTGTGCTTTGTTTGTAAGGATGAGGCTTTTCTGTTGACATCACTTCAGAGAGAGTGCTCCCGTAGGAACCGGGCGTGTGGCTTATGAAGTGCTCTCCAGACGCTGCCTGTCGTGCGCGTGTACCGAAGCGTCGTGGTTTTTATTTGGCCCAACAAACTGAATGTTGAGACTGCGCAAGAAAGCTGGCCCAGGGGTGTAGATCAGTGTCTGTCAGTCAGTGTAAATGGCTCCGTAGGTATTCTGCAGGTGATGCTGGGAAAGGACAGTATTTGCTAGTACTGTACTGAGGGGACTGAGCAATCTTCACTACCTTTGAGAAAAAAATGTAGTGTTTTTTGAGATTGAGCAGCCAGGAAAATTTCAGCAGCCTGTGAAAATGATACGTAGCTAGCTAAGTGGTTATTGCGCGTGTTTTCGTAGAGTTTAAGAGCTCTCTTCCCAAGAGGAGTTTGGGGTGGGACACTGCTTCTGCTGTTGCAGTTGAGATTTGTGTGAGCTGGTCCTGGAACCAAAACTGAGATTGGCGTGGGAAGTGGCCTTCTTGCTGCTAGCTGGAGGCACCAGCTCTGCTTTTCTAGGTAAAGGAACAGGCCCATGCTACCTCTTGAACCCTGTTTGTGGTTCTTTTTTTTCCTTTTCCATCCAGCATCGCATTTCAATGGAGGAGTTTTCCCGAAGGAACTGGAGATGGCACTGTTGTATAAAAAA
>NW_010311656.1:0-8610 GCF_000700745.2 Antrostomus carolinensis
GCCTCTAGCCAGGGTCAACCCACCACATAGGTACAAGCAGACATTCACCAGAGTGAAGCTTAATTGAAAGGTCTAAAATATACACACAGCTTCTGTTCAGTCCTCAGTCTAAAGATTCCTATTGCTGGCAGGCTACTGGGAGTTAAAAGTGAAAAGAAAAGGTCTAGGATACAAAGTTGAGAAGCCTATTTGTAAAGAGTAGTGGGAAGAATAGAGAAAATAAAAATAGCTAGCTGAGAAATTTACCATACTTTTTTTTTTGTTCTGTTTTGTTCTATGGAAAAGTAATGAAAACAAAAACCATAACTCCGCAGAAAATCAGTAACTGCCCAAATTCTTTTCACTGATGGCTCAGGGAAAACAAACACCAATTCTTGTTTTGGTTCTCAATCAAGCGCTGTTTAGGAATATTGATTTCATAACTCTCATTGGCAAATAGCTCTTTGCTTTGATTGGAATCTTTCAGCATGGATAACTACAATAGAACATCTGTCTCTAATACAGATTTATTCTATTTCTTCTCTGTTTCAACTACTGAATCAGAGCAAATTCTGTAATAATTTTACATATTAAGTATATGCTATTTCTTTTCCTGGTGTCAGCCTTTCTTCAGAAGAAAGTGTGAATCAAATAAACTCTAAATTATTAAAGGAAAAATAAATACTTATGTTACTGTGAATTTTCAGAAAATGATCATAATTTAGTTTCTTAAATTGAAGCCCAAAAATATATACTATGGAATCTGCAATTTTTTGTCTTTTGTTCATATTTATGCTCTGCATTAGAGAAGTCCAGTTTAACACTAGTACTTTTTTCCAGGTCTTCTGAACAGTTCTGTTGAAGACAAGATCTAATTCTTTATTGTCTCTAATGTTCCGACTGTTTTAGCTTCTCAGCTGAAAAATATTATAAAGCTCTTCATAATTATGAAGAAAAGTGACACTGTGTTAGATTAGCCATGTTATAAGAAAAGTCTCTTAGTTCAAAACAGCTGTTGGAAGTTCTCAGTAAACATATCTCTATAGAGAACAAGCACACACAGTGCTTACATATATGTATGCATTTAAATATTTTTTTTAAAATCTTGTGTCTTCATGCCTAGAAGGCTTTACTGTTTTTCTATTTGTCTCCTTTGGTCAGCAAATATTAATATACATTGCAACTCTAAATAAATAGAAAGTTAAAAAAGTAAGTACTTCCTCATAGATTGAGAAAACTTGGAAATGTTATTATATTCATACAAAGACTGGGATCCCAGTGAATTATATGATGTATTTAGCAGAAAGACGAGAAATGACATATTTTACATAAGACATTTTATCAAGTAAACTTGCTGAATTTTTGATTTTTGAAGGATATATAAAAAAGATCAGGTGGTCAACAAAAAATAAACTGGAACTTTAGAAGTTGTTCTGGCTTAAATATATCTATTTGGCTTCAGAGCTTAAGTAAATTGGATCCTAAAAAAACCACAAAACCAAACAAAAACACAAACAAACAGACAAACAAAAAAAAGGGGGGGTGGGGAAGAGAAACAACCACCTGAAAAAATTTTCTGCTATTTTAGATCTCCTTAACTGATTTCTAAATTGTAGATAATTTTCTAGATAGTGCTAACAGTTAAACAAGATGTTGCACATCTGACTTTTTTTTTTTAATAAAAAAAATTAAATCCTCATTTACATAGGTTGAAAAGCACCACTTTTCCTCACAAGGCAAGATATTAGAATGACCTTGCCCATAAAACTGTTCTCCTCGTAGTTTTATTCATTCTTATGATTCTGCTTTTCTGTCAGAAATATTTCACACTAGTGACACACTATGTGTTTAATTGGTTGAGCTGTAAATTGTCTTCTGGCTTTTAAATATTACTTGCATCATGCCCACACGATCTTATTTTGCATCATCTGTACAGTGTATGGCAAAACAGATGCAAAGTGATCATAAAGACAAGATAGTAATTCCATTTTATAAATCCACTGTTAGGAGAGAACTAGGAAAAGATCTTATAACATTTCAGTGGTATCTGCCTGGAAGCATCCCATCATTACAGGAAAGGCTTTCCTTTGCGTAGTGGTCATTTCAGGTTAGCTTTCATGTGCTGTGATTTTACTACAGTCCTAATCTTGTGACAGCTTTCTCTCCATCCCTACTCAAAATGATTACTCTGTCTCATAATGACTGGCAATTTTGTACAGACTTTGCAGATGAAAGCAAATATTTCTGCTTTGGAGGTAGCTGAAGTAATCTTTTAAATATTGCCCTGAACCTGTGGTGTATACAGTATCATTATTGACTGACAGCATAGTCTCAGAGAGCTAGTAAAACTGGAGGGAGACTTAAAAATAATGCAGGAAAAAACACATATGAAGCATCCAGAAGATTAAGGAAAGGAGAAGATGTGTGGTTAGAAAATCACTGGGATAGGAGACTACAGTGAGCAATGGAGTAACTGAAAAAGGACAGCAGAGGCTGAGTGAGAACAATGAAGCCTTCCTGGGTAAGTGTTAAAAGGGGTCAATCAAATGAAACCAGGTATATCCTTAAGACTTTATTTTTACTGAGGTATTGGCAAATGGATAGCTGTGAGTTTAGGAAGTTTTGTCCTTAAGTTGAAATTTAGATAGAGGTTCACATTGTATGCCTTTCTGGGGATAAAATTGGAGATGAGAACAAGACTATGGATGTAGGCTTAACACATTTTATAGATTCAAATACTGCCTCTGACTTGTGTCAAATTCATTCTTTGGAAGTCCTCTGCATTGTGAATTAGATTACCCTAGCTGGCTAGACTGCTGTTGAACAGTATAATTACTTTTCTGGCATCTAAGATTTTGGTTACGGTGATGAGGTTATTCTGAACATTTTTTCCCATGCAGTCTGCCTCTTCACTTTCTCCTTCTGCCCAGATGTCTGTTTCTTTCCTACTCAGTGTTCTAGTGTTCCCATCAGTGCTGATTGCAGATAAATTGACTTAGCTGTGCTGTGAAGTCACAGTGGGCACTGAGTTTGAATGTGTAGGAGTAAACCAGCCTGTATGATTACTGCTACCTTGGAAGATGTAGATGTAACAGGATGGAGAAATTTGTAGAGATTTGTTTCTGAGTCACTGAAAAATCAGATAATAATATATAATTGATAGGATCAGCAGTAAATTTTTATACTGTTATGAGGCAGAGGAAGAAATGTGCAGCTAAAGGAACTTACAGAAGCTCATGGTATAAAAAAAACCACACCAAAACAAAAAACAACCAGCCAAACAAAAAACCCCACAAACCCTCAAAACACCTCATAATATTTAATGACTTAACAAATGTGAAATGGAATGGATGTTTGCCCAAGGTACCCTTTAAGGGATTGTGTTAGGGAGAAACCAGAGGTGCTTCCCATAAGGAATAAAACCTATAAGTTCATGATAATAGAGTCAGTGCATGGGCAACAGTGACTGGAAGGAATTGTGAAGGAAAGGGAAGTGTACCAACGCTTAACTCTTGCCTTCAGGCTCTCACATGAACTGTATCACCTAATGGTACTCTGAAACCTTAAAAATTGAAGAAAACAAAACTGAAAGGTGTGATTTTGCTAAAATAATAAGTAAATATTGGAAAGGTTAGATGATGAGGGGAAATAATGAGTGCTAAGCTTTGAGCCCGTCAAATTTATTTAGTTTTATTATTTCAATCTACTTAAAGTTTTCCTGAGAGCTGGTACTGATGTCTCAGTTCTTTCACAGCAAATGAGCAGCATCATTTGCCTTGTATTTGTGGTATTATATAATGCATAATAAAATCATGCTAACAAAATGCTTTGCCAAGATCATCTTAAAAAAGCACACACAAATAAAAATGCATAGGCCTTTGAAATGATTTAGCAGAGGGCAGTGTTTGATTTCCACCACTTCATCGTAGCAAAAAAAAAAAAGAGCTGAAAAATTGCCCCACGATATGCCACTCTGCTAGGAAGCTACAGGGGAACTAATTTATATTGCTCCCTGCTCAGCAGGGGTGGAATGCTGCTAAAGCACAAGATATTAATCAAATTAATTTCTTACAGCAGTTTAGTGTATCTTTCAGACTGCATAATTTGTATCACTCCTTCAGTATGCATAATGACTGTAATGTGTAAAGGCATTTGAAACATCTTTATTTACTGTGTGTGTTAATTACAGTCAATTTATGTGAAATGTTATATCTTCTGTCATAAATTTAACTTTGTGCCCTGCCAGGTGAAGTAACTGTCTGGGAGGTTATGTTACCATTCTGTTATTGTGGTTTTCTCTGCAACTGGTTCTTCTGTAATCCAAGGTTATAGCAGGAGAGTAAAATGTAACATCCATGTGGGGTTTGTGTTCTCTTGAGGACTAAAAATCATTGGCAGAAAGCAGAAGTGTGAAAATTATCTCTGCAGAAAAAATAATTTTCTCAATTTCTCCTTTCTCTTTGTTTCTCTTTTTCTGTTTTGCTTAAAGAAACTATTTTTAATAAGGACTCGTTCATTATACAAGTAGCATTTTACAGTGAATAAATTTCAGGCTGTGATTTATTCCACCTGTTCACTAGGATCTGAAAGTTTCATTCTGTCTTCAGATGCTTTCTGAAACATTTCACACCCCCCGTCCTTCCCCTCCCCCCACCCCAAATATTTCCCTGTCTTTCTTTTTGGAAGAAAATCCTAAGAAATCCTCAAGTTTCAGACTCTGCGGCCCCATGAAAGTAAGTACTGGCACTGTTTCGGTGTTTTCAGTCATTTTATGGAAACCACAAATATTCTTGTACACTTAGCTTTCTAGTTAGTTGTGAACAAAAGGCAAGCTAGCCTGTCTTGATGAATAGCCGTCATGATGGCCTGACAAAACCACGAATGTAGGAACACTGTATGTCAATTTCAGGAGACAGATTACAGGGTGCAAAAGACCATTTTATTTCTAAAAGTGTCCTTAAATGTTCAAAATTATTTATTTTTTACAGGATTTCAATTTTGGGCCAATAAAATAAAATAAAATAAAAAATTGTTGCAATTTACTTTGGAACTGAAACCAGCTAAGACAATCCTTTTTGGCCAACCCTAAGGGTGACCGCTCCCATCTTTTAATCATTTGAGAATTCTGCAACAGAAGCACAGAGGACATCATGGCACCTTAGGCAAGTTGTTCCCAATAAAATTACAAAGAATTTGTATTATTTTTAAGAGGCTGAATACCTTGAAGACACATTTTATATAAATGCAGTAAGGCATTTATAGAAGCCTTCTGTTTTATCCTGGTTTTGCTTTCAGTAGCAATCATTGCTACTGCGTTTCACAGATTAGTTTTTAAAAAGAATGTTAGAATAATTTTTCCTTGTAAATTGTTTTATGTCTCTTTTCCTTTTACCTTTCCACTACAAAATGTATTCATTTTATATAATATTTAGTTATTAGTGCAAAATAGTGATTTGTAGACAGTTGAATCTAAAATCGGATGTTATTGTATCTCAGTAAACAAAAGAGGTGATTTTCTTTGAGCATGATCTTGTCTCGGAGGCATTTATTTTTGCTTAACTCATTCTTCATTCAGATAATCTAGACATGAATACCTTACTGTTTCTCTGAGGACATTGCTAACATCTGTTTCTGTTTTAAAATGGCAATAAGTATGAACATATCTAATGTGTGTCTACTCTTATCAGTAGCAATGCATTGATATTTCTCTTCTAAATAGCTCAAATAGTTCAATTGCTTTATTATTCTGACTATAAGTAAAAAACCATACCCATGCAACACAAATAAGAACACAGTGCTTATCTCCTTTTTGGGGTAAAATAGGACTAGCTTAAATGGAGCTGTGTAAAATGAGCTAAGTATTGAAAATTGAAAGAACTAAAATATAGGTAATTTGAGTCTTAAGTTAAAATATGGAAATTGTTTGGTAATCATGGCTTGTAATATCTGAAGTGAACAGCTCCACAAATCATAACTCAAAGCATAGATACAAAAGCAAACCTGAAAGCTAAAATTTAAATAGATTCAGGGTGAATCATGGGGAAAGTATGACTGTGCCTGTGCCTATTACAAGTTTTAAAGAGGTCATTTTCTGCTTGTTTGCTTGGGGTTTATTTATTTATTTTATTTTTTCCCTAAACTGTAAACTGGCTGAGAAACAGGTAAAAAGATGGTTCAAGAAATGTTTACCTAGTTCTGAAATATTAAACACTTGGGCCGATTTAAAACTCTTGCATTGGTATGGCAGAACATAAGCCTTCCTTTTAAAAGTGAATTTTCCTAATCTCTTTGTCTTCTCCAAATTTGAATCCATTAAAAACTGATGGAATGTCATGTTTATCAGTCTTTAGGCATCCTGAGTTAATGATGAAAAAGAAATAATCTTCCTTTCTCTACTTTTATTTAAAAAGTTAATCCTGAAATTCAATGATAGTAGTTAATTGTCAGTGTAAACCATACAAATGGCAACTATTCTGAAATTCTTGGGCCTAAACAAGTAGGAATGGGTAGTTCTTGCTAAACTGATATAAAAATCATTATTTCAATAGAAATATTAATTTGTTGCTAGTCAGACCTGAACAGTAATCTTACAATTTTATAAAAGAAGGAAAGGAAAAACAGAATTTGAATGTGAAATTTGAGTTATGGGATTCTTTGATGTAAGTTTTTAAGTTCCTCACCTGCAAAACTGTTCATATATCTCTTCTCCTGCCCCCATAAGCTCCTTAAGAAGACAGTAAACAAATAAAATACATTAATATTATAAATGTTGAAAACACTGTTCTGATTATTATCACTGAAAAACTGACACAAAATTGATAATGCAGTGTTTATATTACAGCTTGAAGAGTATTACTGTCTCGTAAAGCATCAGGGCAAAAAATAATCAATGAGCTAAAATGAACTACTAAATATATGCTTATTAAATGAGTACGTATTAGCCCAATCGCTGATGAATCAGAGGGTTGAACAAAAATTATAGGTGATCATGAAATTTATAGTTTATATGCTATGGAATGTACACAGAGTCTCCAAATTAAAAATTAATCCTTGCATTTTCTAACTTTTCTGTTTTCATTTCCAGTCTTTGCAATATAATTACCTTTGCGCTTGTGGTAGTTAAACCGCAGTAGGACCATGCAGTCCTGCACTCACTTCCCTGACCTGGTGAGATGCTATGGGAGACACAACAAAGGGGCCATGAATTAAGATGAAGGACAAGGACAGCTCCCTCATAAGTTATGGTCACTGGCAAAACAGACTAAATTTGGGAAAGAAAAATCAGTTTAATTCTTTGCCATTCATCTGACTAACACAATGAGACATAACAACAACAGCTTACAATACCTTCTCCCTGGCCCGCCCCCGCCCTCTTCTTCCTGGGCTCAAATCACTTTGCTCCCGATTTCTCTACCTTCTCTCCCCACAGTGGCACAGGGGGCAGGGAATAGGGGTTCAGTCAGTTCACCTCTGCTGCTCTTCCCATCATGGAAGTCCAGGAAGAAGATGTTCCAAAGCAAGCTTCCCGTGGAGTCACAGACCTCTTCGGGCTCAGCTCCCAGCTCCGGCATGGGACATCCATGGGCTGCAGATGTGCCTCTGGTCCAGCGCACCTCGTATCCACCCTACTCTGGGGGTCCATCCCCACTCAAGCATTGAACAATTCTCAGGGTCTCAATTCAGTCACACTTGCTCTTAGGCTCCATTTTCTGCTCCAGCGTGGAGTCCTTCATGGCCTACATGTGGGTCTCTGCTCCATTGTTGAGCCTCCATGGGCTGCAGAGGAACTCCTTTGCCTTCTCTTACACTACTCAGTTGAACTGGATGTCTGAGGTTCTCTGTCCTCCCCCTGCTCCTCCTTCCTCCTAGCAATGAAGCTCTCTCTTTGTTTAGGCTGATGGTCGTCTTTTGTTCAGGTAAATGGCCTCTCCTCCAGGACCTCTCCACCTTCTTCTTTTCAGGACAGTCCTTCCCCTCACAAATATGGGTTTGCAGAGGCATTTCTCTAGTGTTAATTGGCTCAGCCTTGGCTGGTGGGGGTGGTATGCTTTAGAGTTAGGGGAACTTTCGCTCTCACAAGGTGGCCCCTTCCCCCACTACCAAACACTATGCTCCATAGTAATAACATTTAATAATATTTATACGTTTGTTTTGGTGTTTCAATACACTTTACTTTTAGAAGTTTCTGTTAATTATGTTGAGTTTGGAGGAGTCATATTGGATAACAATTTTTCCCCAAGTTCATCAGGATTAAGAATTCCATGTCCTTGCCTGTAATTAATTTTGAATGGTTATTTTAAAAGACACAAGCACAATGCAGCAAAAGTAAAAATTTTATGTTTGTATAGTATCTCTCCCATTATGTGCTCCAGGTAATAAGACTGTAAATTAAAATAACTTATCAAAACATACTGACTAAAAATATGACCTGGGAAGGTGATGGAACGACTTATCCTTGATGCCATCTCAAGGCATATCAAGGATAAGAGGGTCGTTAGAGGCAGTCAACATGGCTTCACCAAGGGGAAGTCGTGCTTGACCAACCTTCTAGACTTTTATGAAGACATAACCAGGTGGCTAGATGATGGTAGAGCTAGAGATAGTGGATGTGGTCTATCTTGATTTCAGTAA
>NW_010311657.1:0-17302 GCF_000700745.2 Antrostomus carolinensis
ACCTGATCATTTAATCCACACTTCCTCAATCAGGCCCTTCTTGTTGCATTTCCTTACCACTTAGTTATATTCACCTCTGGTATTTTACTCCAAGACCCGCACTCAGTTGATAAAAACAATACCTGATTGAGTGAGCTCTTGTGATTGGTAGTTTCACTACATACAACACCTAGGTAGAGCAGAAGGGTATTATCGCAGAATCACAGAGCATCCTCAGCAGAGCTATGGCTTTACACTGAGGCTCTGTCCTCTGCAGATCTCCTCTGAGAATTTGGGGCTAAGGAAGAATTTAACTCTACTTTGTGGTTTATTTTCTTCTTAACAAACAGAAGTTTACACATGAAGAGGCAGAGACAGGAAACAAATGAATCTTAGCACAAGTAAACAACACAGAGACCTGACTGACCTCTCCTTAGGTCTGAGAAAATTAGGAGAACTTAGAGTCCAGTCTCTGAGTAATTTCAGGGTCTGCAGCACAATTGTATTAAAAAATACATGTTAAACTGCAGGATACCATAGGGAATCTGGAAACTTCTATGGCTTTCAAATGTCAGCAGATGGCACAGAGTGACCTACTTTGGAATAAATAAATAAATTTAAAAAGAGAGGCTACAGTTGCTCTGGCAAGGAGTGCCTGTGCTGGTACTGGGAAGCTGCGGCGACTGCAGAGCGCAGGGGACTGACAATGGGGTGCCTGGAGGCTGCTGGCTGACTTCGCAGCCCAGGCATCATTAGTATGTGCTGGCTGTGCTGCAGCCTACTCAATATGTGCTGGTAATATTAATCTGGGTTCCTTAGCAGCAGGTGCCTCTATCATAAGACTGTCTAGCGTGATTACTTTGCAGATTGGCAGAAAGTCCAAGGTCTGAGTGACTCGAAAGAGCCAAATTAAATTTCCAACCCTAGCAATGTCTTTTCTGGAGTCAGGCTGGGTATTGATTCTACAGTATCACTTTCTATTTTAATAGATACTTAAGAAAAAATTACTTCATTCTCCAAAGAAAAAAATACAGTTCACTGCTTTCAATCAGACCACAGACATAAAAGCAACTGTCAGATTATTCCACTCTCCTCTTATAGTTGCTTTAAGTTATACACCATCTATTAGTACTACTGCTAATTTCAAGGGGAAAATCTCTAAATTGTGTTATTCCTGTAAAATCAAGTGTCCTCACTCTCCACAACAGCTATTTTGTAAATGACACCTATTTTCACTATTGTGTCTGTGCTTTGTTGAGTAACATGCTTGTGAAACTCATGGTACCAGCATGTATTCACTTGATTTTATGGACACCTAATGCAAAACTACTATTTGCCACCTGGCAAGCAGAATGAATTATCTTAAGTCTGTTGAGCATCCTGTTTGCAGAACAATATAAGAAATTAATTATCCAGGATGGATCGTTTAATTTTTCTCATCTGTTCAGATTTTTACAATTTAAATCCGTATAAACATTCAGTTCAGTTATGAGTACAGTATATGTGCTCTGCTGCCTGTGTGTAACATAAGGATAGACCTTCCCACCAATCTGGGACAAATCCTCTCAAGGGACACTAGGCTAAATATCCATTTTTTTTTTTTAAGATGGCAATTGCAGAATTAAAACACTTTACACAAGATCCATTGTGATTTTGCAATGCCTCCTGCTCATTCTTAAACATTTTATACCTTTCAGACCTTTAACTCAACATGCAGAAAACAGGGACAGATTGATGTCAAAACTTTTCCACACTCTTAGCATTATGGAGCTATATTTGAACTCTCTGACAGGGAAACTCCTGTATGACAGGAGGATTTTGAAGGCACTCAGTCATCCAACCCTCTGCCAGGCTCCATTCCAGATTATCAGAATTGGCCGTGAGTAACCCGGTCCAACCCTGTAGCCGACCCTGCTGTGAGCAGGAGGATGGACCAGAGGACTCCAGAGGTCCCTTGCAGCCTGAGTTACCTCATGGTCAGGTATTGGGAACTACTGTTTGTATTAGACTTTAATACGGTGAGCCTTAGTAGAGTGATTTTTCTGGAGTGCCAAAGGCACTTTCCAAACCTCTAAGTGTTGCATAAACAATGTGGATGGAGATCAGTGGATAGACCTGCAGCTCTCCCCATGGCATTGGTATTCAGCTTACATGAGAAATATCTCAGATATCCCACCTTGGAACCACACACCTGCCTCGAAGGAGAAGAAGAATTATTTCCTTGAGTAACTCACAGATATCCTCAAAGTATGCATCTAATTTCCTACAACAGCCGTGACATCTCTTTCTGCCCCTTTGCTTAGTACAAACCATCAGCTGTGGCTTCTGGAGTCCCCAGGGAGCCACACTGGCACTGCAACCATGTCACGCTATGCACAGACTTTCCCTTCAAGCAGGCACAAATCCTCACTGCCTGACCATGGTAGCAGCACTCATGTCACCTCCTTGCTTGGGGATGGTTAGAGACCATGAAGAGTTCATAAATAGATGTCCTGCAGCACACAACATGTTTCTTTCTGCCTTGAAAGACTGCACAAACAGTCCTTTGCATGAGTGTGTACTGCATTGAGGTGATGGTGGAGGAACAATACACCCTTCTCGCAGGGCAGGACTTGCCCTAGTCCATGGGGTGACCACCATCTGTCACATTTGTCTCCTTAGTGCGCTTTATGGGATACAAACTATAGATGGAGGAAATGAAAATGATGAAGGTATATATAGAGTTTATGGAGAAATTATTAGTAACTTCATAGTTAACGTGCAAACATGGACCTTTAGTAAGGCCCTGAGCCTGAAGACAAGCTCTGTATGCATTTAATTCTGTTATGAATTGTCACATCAGTAAGTCCACTCACTACTAGAAAACATAAGTACACGTGAAAGTGTCCATAAAGTCAGGCCTTAGACCTTACGGTGACATTTTCTGAGATGATTGATTGCACATGGTGTACATTTTTTGCACTTGCTTTCTCCCGGTGATGCCTCTCCCAGCACTTCAAATGCCCTCTCCTGAGAGCCACAGAAGCCCTGCTGTCTGGACAGGAGAGCCATGCTTGAGTGAGTGTCTACGGCAGGAGACCTGTCTGGACATGTGGTAGATGTCCTAGGGTGAAGGGCACTTTATCTCATTCAATATTACAAGGGATTAGATCATAGTGATCATCGTAGTGATAGAACAAGGGGAAATGGCTTTAAACTGGAAGAGGGTAGACTTAGATGAGATATTAGGAATAAATTCTTCACTGTGAGGGTGGTGAGACACTGGAACAGGTTGCCCAGAGAAGCTGTGGATGCCCCCTCCCTGCAAGTGTTCAAGGCCAGGTTGGATGTGGCTCTGAGCAACCTGGTCTAGTGGAAGGTGTCCCTCCTGATGGCAGGGGGGTTGGAACTATATGATCTTTAAGGTCCCTGCCAACCCAAACTATTCTATGATTATATGATTAATTAAGCTTTATTTAGCTTCATGGCTAAGATGGCCCTAAATTTTAATTTGTTACATATCTCCTTTGCTTTTATCTCCTGCAGATTCTGTGCTCATACAGGATATTCAGTTCACATGCAGATGTAAAAAAGGACTTATGAAATTATTTTGAACAAAGGCCTAGATTCACAAAAATACGTTAGTACCTAATTTATTTTGATGATATGGTAGGGCTAATAGAGTTTCTTAAATGTTTTCTTACATTCCACTTATGATATAACTTGACTCACAGCAATATTTTTTATTCTTCATGTGACTAATTTTGTAGCACAAATCCAGAGTTGTCAGACTGCAGAAATTTGAATGAAAAGAAACTATTGTAAAATATGAAAAATGGTGTTGTGTGGTATGTAGAGATGGGACCAAGCTACTTTAAAAACTTCAATAGATTTAAAAATGGAATGCAATAAATACGAACACTATTCACAGAACTGACAAGATAGCTCAAGGATGCATGCCTGAGATGTAATTTCTGCAATTAAAAATACTCTAGTTTTACTGAAGAAGTGCTGTAATAATGCTGTGTCTGTTTTGCCCATCAGAGTACAGACGACACTCTGACAGCCAGTCTCAGTTCCACTTTAGATCACTTGCAAGATGTTGTAGATGAACAGGGTGATCAAGGACAAAGTTAGTCAGAGTCATTAAGGGAAGGTCAAAGTATGTAGAAAAATCAGGGTCAAGTTCCCAACAAAGGTCTTCCAGTTCAGGAACAACATTAAGATTTTCTTCTTCAGTGCTGAGACCTCGGTTCCAGTCTTCTCAGAGAAATGCACTGACATTCAAACTAAAGCACAATGTATGGAAACATTACAAAAAATTCTCTCTTATGCTCCAGATCTAAGAGTTTCTGTCATGAAACTGGTTATTGACTGGCATTTGAAGATGTTTGACTCCTACTTCAAATGGTTAAATTTCTTAGAAGTATAGAACATAATAGATTTTAAAGTTGTTTGAGACTCAGTAACCTTTATGATAAACCCATTTGCTGTCTTGAAATGAATACAATGAAGAATCTCACTGATATTTGGTATTTCATTTGAAGGGTATGTCCTCTTCTCAGAACTCTAAATTTGGGCTTACACTGAAGTCATTCCAGGGGCAAGAGAAAATTTGGCCTGACACAGTGATGCTACAAGAACTCCATTAAATCAGAACGACTGTTCATGAGAGGAAGCAGAATACAAGGAGGACTTCAGTTTCTGATGTTCTGTACCTAGATGATGTTTAAGTGCCTATGACATTGAAGCGATGTCACGAGTACCACCAGAACAGAGCTGAGGTTAAACTGTCAGGTCTTGCAAAACCTCTCAAAAGTTTTGCCAATTTCAAAAATTGCTAACTTGGCAAAAGACCAGGCTGAGTAAGTCTGAAATGTGATCTGTGCTCTCAACTTCAGTTAGCTCATGCAGGTTAGATGAACAGTCAGGCTGGTTGCACAGGGTATTGTCAAAACGCTTGTGTTAAGCACAGTGAAAGGTGATGCACAGGTAAACCAGACACAGTATCCATCTGGCATCTCATATAGAAACCCTATTTCAAAAATCAAAATAAAATAAAAAGTGTGTTTATGCATATAAATTTATATTTTGCTGTAACAAAACCTTGCATGTGTCTGAACACATCACTTTGACATATTGCTGAATGGTGTCTTCACTATACTATGACTGTATTTTGAAAGTATGTTGTTAGAAGGCAAAGATCTATACACTGGGAAATAATTTGTCCAGGTAGCAGATTTTATTCTTAACCTCACCTTAGTTTTGACCAACTGGATAATTATTTTAGGAGAAAATAAGGAATATTGGACTTTTCTTCAGTTAAAAGTACTAAGGACATTTTGATAAGCTGTAATATTTTTTTGTTTATTCTATGTAAAGGAGGATTTTCAGGTGTGATAATATATGGCTTTTAACTGAAATGTGTTGATCAAGATGGTGTTGGTTATACAGTACGGGCATAGTCCAAGAGTACAATTTGATTAGTTCTAACTTCATGTAGAGTGAGATGGTACATTAAAAATAACTTTATTTCAACAATTAGGATGCTTTTGATTAAAAAAAAAAGGACTTTGAAGGGACTTGTTCTTTTTTCTTAAGATTTTTGCCATGGCTTTCTTTCACAGAATCACAGAATGTCAGGGATTGGAAGGGACCTCGAAAGATCATCTAGTCCAATCCCCCTGGTTGCCTACACATTCATGTAGCAGCTAATCTTTTGTAAAATGAATATGTCATTTAATGGGCATCTAGTCTACAAAACAGACTGCTGCAAAATATCACTGAAGCTAAAATCCAGCAGGTCTGAAATGTATTGCAATTTATTTGTATTTATGAATACCATAATTAACCCAACTTATTACAAATATTTTTTAAAAAAGAAGAGTTTGAAGGAGAGATTTTATATCACCCTCTAAGAGCTTAGAGATTTCTTTGGCGGTAGATGACCTGATACCTATCTCCTCTATGCTGTGAATAGGTTAGTACTGACAAGGACAGGTACCAGCCTAGATAAACTAGTGAAATTCTGAGAAGCAGAATTATTTATAATCTCCTCCAAACTTGTAAAAAGAGTTGTCAGAAATGAACGTGCCCGTTTCTGTTATCTGACTGTTAAATTGAGGCTGAGGTGTTTAACTTTTAGGCCCTCGATTTATGGCATATTCTACACCACGTATGCTATGATAAAAACACAGGATAGAGAGAAACAATATACAGTTTTTGCAATTTCCTCCAAAGTTCATAAGTTCACAGTAGGAAATACGTTCTTTTATATTTTTAAAACCCCAGGGACACAGTAATTAATATGTCATAAGTTTGTGTTTTACAAAATACACTATCTGCCAAAAGTGCACTGGATGTTATCTTTTAGAAATGGAGATTTCCTGCCTAATCCATTTTGTCTTAATCTTCCAGCTGCCTTTTTGGTAAAACATGAGCTGAAGAAAAACAAAAACATTAACTTTTTTTGTGTTCTTCTAGTCTTTCTTGTTTGCTGTCTTTTCAGTGTTCTAATGCAACAGTACAAAAATAATCCTGTGATACTTTGACCTAATAAATTACTGCCTGATGTACACTTAAAATAAATTTATTACACTGAGCTACAAGTACAGATTTCCATCAGCCGAGCTGTTCCCCAAAACTGCCTGACGACATCCCGTAGATCATTCTGACTCACTGGGATCTCACAAAGCCTCTGCCTAACGTGGGTATTAGCAACAGCAGGCGTTAGCAGTGGACATCACTCAGTGAACCAGCAGAGTAAAGCAGATATAGGGAATTTTTAAGGGTGGTTGCGTCTGCATGTGAACTAATGAAAAACAAATACAGGAAAGGATTGATTTAATCTGTTTACATAACTCACTGAAAATTAACTTGCAATTAGGCCCTCACCAGGAATTACTCAGTGATTGTACCCTCCAGCTACCTTATACAAGCATGGGTTCTGGGCAGGGCTGTAACGAGGGGTGATAGGCTGCTGCTCCCAAAAGGGTCCTTCTGGGGCCACCCCTGGGAAATGCCGAAGGGAACCACTAGAGGGAACCCAGCCCGTTCCCTACGTGGCCTTGGCACTGGTCTTCCCCTACTTGGACCTTTACTTTACTCTATATCCATGTGCGTACTCTTAGCTATATGCACACGCTTTGAAGACACCTGCCACACTAATTCCGTCTGTTAAAGCAAATGTATTCTGCCGTGTTGCACGCACGCACCACGCGTTTCATCTTTTATATTAGTAACAATGTATTTTTTTTTTTTTACTTTTTGTCTCTTAATTCTTTTATTTCCTCATCATTTCTTTGTCTACATGGTGTCAATGCTCTTTGGAAGTGAACCAAAAAGTTACTGAATGTGCTCCTGGTTACTAGTGGGTGTGTCAAACATGTTCCTTGCCTTTCTGGCAAGAAAGGGATTTGGGAGTAGGAAATTAAGGAAGGGTGGAGACTTGCTAGAGGTCCTTAAAAGGTGAGGTCAGGGGGGCTGGCTGTAACTGGGAAGACAATATGGAGAAACATTTCTAAGTGAGCAAAGAGCTCCTTCCTTTGGTCATCACGTATGGGCTTTCTGCTCCTTCACCTTCCTCAGCATCTTACGTCTGCCCAGAGGAATAACACAGTTCTTAGGGCTCAGCCCACATAATCATCTCAGTAATGTTAAAAGTAAGCAAAGCCTTTCCTAAGAAAATTGTGACTAAGCCGGCATTTGGATCAAGACTTCCAGACTGAATCAATATTACTTTTATCCTTCCCCTCACATCTTCACATTGTGTCCCCATGGTATTTGAAAAGTAGGGCATGTTTGTGTTAGAAATGATATAAAAATGCAACAGTTTGGAAGAGTGGAATTAATCAGTTATGACAGCAATACAAGGTAACTCTTCAGTTTTGCCCCAGGGGGAAGGAACAAAACCAGAAGTTTCTGTTTCATCTCAGGGATATTTAGGTGCAGAGGTTGCCCTCTCACTGGGTGCTACTTCTGGGGCAGCGAAGGGAAAACTCCTTTTTGTTGGAACACTGCCTTCTCTGAACGCTCTGAAATACAATGACGTTGCCATCAAATCTGGAATGTTTCACAAGATTACAGAGGATGGTGACTACATGATCCAGATGGGAGATCACCGGAACTGGGGGTTCTCACCTGACCCCTTCCTTCACCCCAACACTTCCTAAAGCCAGAAATTTCAATTAATTTGTTACTTGTTCATGTGTACCCAGCTATGGCTCTCCAGAGCTTCGACATTTATCCCAAACAGCACGGTAGTCAGAAATATAAAAGAAATAAAAATTCATTATTGAAAAATGAAGAGTGAAAATTAAAAGTTTTGAAAGTAGAAGTTTAACTCTGCACAGGCATAGTTAGTTGATCAGAGTTACCTGTGTGGACAAAGTAATGGCACCTGTGTTGCCATTTTCTCTTTATGCAAGTTAACTCGGATGCAGCACTAAGTCATATGGCTGCTGTTGAATTTGATCTCTATTATTATAAATTTGAAATTCTACCCTTGGCCAAAATGGGAGAAAACTCTGCAGTTTCCATGTTGAAGTCTTTGGGATATTTGTTTTAATTTATGCAGAGAAAATATAGTTTCAGGACAAGAGCTCAAAGGACATTGGAAATAATTTTGAAATTAATCAAATGCATGTAGATGGAAGTGTCATAGAAGAGCAGCAGAAAAATAAGGAATTACAAGAGAATCATTTCCTTCAGTGATGGAAGAAGGGCTGTACTTTGGCATAAAAGAGGACTATGGATAGGGACTGTGGGGGAAGGCCAAAGAAATAGGTGGCACAGATCAGGAGGAATATAACAAAGAGATGGTGGGGCACTGGAAGCAGCCACTTTAGGGCCCGGGGTATGGAGAGTAAAGGGGCTGATGCTTTTCTCTCACCTGTGTCTGGCTTCTAGATGCATCCATCTCTCCTGACCAGTGTATATATTGAGGTCTCTCTTGAAAGGGTCTGAACCTTTCCCCTTGGAAGTCAGTTACGACAGATGTCTTGGGGACTAAAAGATTATTTTACCAACATATGACAGAAGATACAGATAAATATTAAAGCAAACAATCTGTGACTTACTTTATGAGAAGATGGATGGGTAATTAACTAAACTGCCATATGTGTAAGTGAATTTAGGAAACCTTTCCTTGGAAAGGGAAGTCTCTTATCATTAAATTGGTGAAGGAGACTGAGAAATGAAGAAAGGAAAATGATGCAAACAGTACAGAGCATCACCCTACAGATGTGAACAGACCTTGCAGGCTTTGGAATCTGTAGATGCCGAAGGGTATAAACAGTATGCTTGGTGCATTATGTGGCCTGTATAATACTCTTTTATTTTTGTCCTAAAATATATGACTCAGTGCTTTGGGGAAGGCACTTAACAACTCTGTCATGGTACCTGAGGGAAAGCAGGCCTTGTAGGTACTGAACCAATCTGGCACCTGGTAACGAAGTAGAAAAGGAATATAAACTGTAAGATCCTCTGAAAGGAGTGGTATAAATTCTTACTTTAAATCATCTAGGACACAATCAGGTCAGAAACATACAGCTAACCACTGAACTATCTCTGAACATGCAGAAAGGCACTGTTCTACAAGCAGGAGGCTGAGGAGTTTTGGACACATGCAGCAAACAGGCTGTACTTGTGATAGGCTCTTAAACAGTAGACCTGGCCTGACAAATTAGATAAAAACACTCGGTTCATGAGTCTTTGAGCTGCAGAATGCATTTTTTATCCTCCTGGCATGTCCTCCTGCCAGCAATCAGCCCAGGTCATACCTCTTAGACTTCCTGATCTCTGAGGAAACAATCCTTAAACTCTACTTGTTTGGGTTTTTTGAGTTGTGTACAGCAGATGAATTGCGTGGTATCCCTGCAGACCAGTTCATCAGAGTTGTGTCTAGTCCTCCAGGATATCAAGTGGGGTATGTTATGGTCATTGAGGCTGTGCTACATGCTTGCCAGGTCAATTCATACCTTTTTTTTTTTCCAGGGAAAATCACAGAATTATAGGGGTTGGAAGGGACCTTAGATCATCTAGTCCAACCCCCTTCCAAAGCAGGTTCCCATGTCAAGAGAAATGTCAAGAGAATTATTGAATCTTGTAAAAAATCTAGCTGTCCTTTAGAAAAAAATACATTATCTCTTGCAGAAAATGTGCCCTGAACACAGCAGGTAAGTGTGGCATACTCAAATTGACTTTTGGGGTGAAAAAAATTACATGTATGAACATTTGTGGGGAGGTGAGGGAAACTGAGAATGATGAAATGCATTTAGGGGGAAAAACAAAAAAAGAAAAACTTGCAGCTGCAGTGAAGAGGAAAGAAAACAGCTGGGGAAGGTGATGGGAAAGCTTAAAGTCTTAAGAAGGACTGTCTGGTGGTAGAGAGAGACTGGGTCACTCATAAACTTCACCTCCTGTCCTCCTGTCTTTCCTAAGTTCCTCTCTCTTGGGAAAGACTGGGCCTCTTTCTGTATTCCAGGATCTAATGAGAATTTAAAAGATAAACCAAATGTAAACTCAGGAAACTGTGAGGATACTGTGCACACCCGTGGCTCTCTCAGCTGGCTGCTGGCTGCAGCATGTTTGCACAGCAGCGGAGAGCAGCAGCCAACAAACAGAAACTTTTCGCTTATCATCAGCCTTCCCACTGCTGGCTGTAGGGAGAGGACAGAGAGGGTGAGCTGTAAATTACAGTGGTGTGTATAGATTATATATTGTATCAAAGGGTCAAGAACAGGGATGGAGAAAAACATAATAGTAATCCTTCATGGGCAAATTACTAAAGTAATAAAACTGTACACAACACAAAAGCTAAACACAGCGTGATGTATCTCACCAGCCCTATCAATGACTACAAATGCCAAACATATCAAAGATTTCAAGATGACACTGCAACCGCACGTACTAGCAAAGGAAAAACCTGGCTGGAGCTCCAGAAACTGTGGCTCCTTCCTGGGTTAGTGAACAGCCTGCTGAGTGATCTTAAGCAAGCTAGTTCACTTCTGTATGCCTGTTTTTCCAGCTGTAGAAAACATGAACGTTGTTATCACACATGCACATACTTTATCTGACCACTTCTAAAAACCTGTGGAAACCTGAGAGCAGTGAGCACTTGTACAGCATTTAGTGATACCTAATGCAGCGCTGCCCATTAAGGATGCTGTGCCAAGGCGCAATTTCTAGTAATGAATAACAGGTACTGACCGCACAGAGAAAAAGTCAGTTACAAGACTTGCCAGCTCATACCGTCTTTCCCCAGATGGTCCCAGTCAACAATTGGTAGCAAATTGCATTTCATCTAGTCATTAAAATTCCCTAAATTTCCAGTAACGTCAAATATTCAGAACATATTTCTTTTTTCTTGCAGTATCCTCCCTTCCCACATAATTCAACAGTGACGTCTGTGCTGCTTCTCTATCTCTTAGTTGACCTTGTTTTTCAGGTTTTTTTCCTACCTGTCTCATAACTTATTTTTTTCCTTATCACTCCTAGTACAGGGCACAAAAATATATCAGCACTTTTTTTAGTGCTTGCATACAAAAAATGTCTAAAATTTGGACAAGGTCTATCAATTTACCACTTCATTAATTCCCACAATGACCTATTGATATTCTAAATATGACAACATGCAATTTCTGAATATTCTGATGCTAGGAACACAAATTACAAAAGCTTCACTATACTCACACACACACGTATATATAAAAGCAAATTACAGATCTCAAGCTATATATTATTTTAAGTAAGGTCACACCTTATTTTTTCTCATGCAGCTATGTCACTGGGCAGTAAAGAACACAAGATTCAGGTGATGAGAGAAAATAAAAAAGGCCTGACTCTATATACTAAGCCCTTTATTGAATGTAGCTCTAGGTCTTGTTTCAGGGAATGAAAAACAAAGTAAATTATATTTCGATGGCCATTGCCATCACCACTTACAAGGACATATGCAAATTAAGGTTCATAGACATCTTTAATAGAAATAGCATCTTCTCAAAACTTCATGCTTCATGACCTTAAGAATGGCAAAATGGCAATGATGATTGCACCACTTCTTGGAACACATACAGCCACATACTGAACGAAAACTGAAGACTTAGCAAAGTCCTTTAAATACAAGTCCTTGATCCCCAAACACTTCCTCTTTCAGGTATAAATTAACAGAAATCACACCGGTTTGTGCACCAGTGGCAACCTACAGTGTAAGTAGACATAACCCATGTAATCCTCAAACTGAAACCCAGCGTTTATGAACCACTTGGACTTAAAGTCCACGTCTGCCACACACAAGCCTGAATATGTGTAACTTGTAGTAACGTCACTAGACTAACGTGAAACAAAAATACCAGTGCAGCACTTCCAGGAGTCAGGGCTTCGTAAAAGGCCTATTTTCTGGGAGTTGAATACATGAGATTTTATCACCTCCTGGGGAAAAAAGTTAGAGAGGAATGCTGACTTCAACACAGGGGAAGAAGTACCTCTGCTAGGACGTGTTTGCTGTGCAAATTAATTCCTGAGGATTTTTTTTTTTCAAATTCAGCTGAATTCTTGACCTTCCTGTCGTAGCTCTGATAACATTCTTTTACACTCTCAATTCAAAACAAAAAGTTCACAGCCTCTACATTGCTGATAACATTCTGTTCCTCAGCTTCAGTAGTTAGGTCCTTTGTACTTCTCCTTAATTGATGGATGTTCCCCTCATTAATATTTTCTATTGAATCAGCAGCTAAACATTTCCTGCTATCAAAAATAGTTAACACCGTGGTTCCTGTTCAACAAGGTAGCATCAGTTCTTCACAGTAAATACTAATATTTTACAACCTTTATCTCTTACTTGCTTACCTCCTAGCCTCTTTAGGGTAAGGACCAGCCTATTCTGACAAGGTAGCATCAGTTCTTCACAGTAAATATTAACATTTTACAACCTTTATCTCTTACTTGCTCACCTTCTAGCCTCTTTAGGGTAAGGACCAGCCTATTCATAACATAAATTACAACAGAAAATAATTTCCCTTAAATAGTTCAGTCAGGCAGGCATATGAAAAAAAAAAGTTAAAAAACACATTCTGAAATTAAAATTCAAAGAGTACAGGGGTTGTAGAAGAAAATAAGGAATATGTTTGACTGCATGGTGGAAGTGTCAAGACTTTCTATCAAGAAATAAAGGCAAACTTTTTTTCCAAAATTACAATGAAAACCAATCTATAATCTTCAGGCTTCATTTAACCTATAGGCTTCATATTTGATCTCAAAACTGGGTAAAGCAGAAAAAAATCCTGAAGTGTGGCAGGTATCAAATGCTTTAAAATGTAAAAGCTTTAAAAATACCCTCTGAAAATAATTATAAGAACTGCTTAAAATGACATTACTCGGATAAAGTATTAATCAACTGCAACAAAATTCAATTTATGGAAAAAGTTACAGCCTCATATCCAGACTACTCAAGAATTTAGCAGCATCTCCAAAGAGATACTGGTGTAACGGAATTCCAAATGCACACAGGATTTCTAGCTGCTGATGCATTAGGAGACAAACATTTCAGCTTTAGTAGGGCACCAAGCCAGCCGTTATTAATGAAGCTGTCTAATGGGCTGAAACTTAGCCACGCATGAAAACCCAACAACAGATACTTCTGCGCTCTGGGAAAGCTCATTTTTCAGCACCATCACTACACGACATTTAACTATTTAAAAGTAGTAAGCTGGTAGTTAACTCGTACAGTTGATCCCCCTGCAGTTCTGCACAGCACTGCTCTAAAGATTTCTAAAAGATTTTCATTATCTAACCAAAATGCAGCATGTTCAGTTTCCTTATTCTTGACTGAAATAATAAGATTTAATAAGCAATTTATTTAATTCCTGTAGAGCAGACAGATGACCAGCTGGTGATAACACATCCACCAAGTTTGTTCATTTTCTTCCTTAAAGGCTGTTCACTTCAAAACACTTTATACTATATTGCAAAGAAGTCCTCCAAACATGACATTCCTGTTTTTCTTTTGTTTACTGGCTCTAAACTCAAACAATAGCATGCTCATGTAATACAACGCGGGAACTGGGATGAGAAATCTGTCCAAGTGAGGCAAACTTTCAGAGTGAAAATCCTGTAAGAAAATATTATAGAAAGATAAAGGAAAAAACCTGCGGAAGTGACAAATTAAGTGCAGAATATGGTCCTAGGAGATGACGATGTCCTGATTTCTCAGGCAACCTCATTGAAGCGTATATTGCATGTAGGCCTAGTTTTATAATCCACTCCATTGGCCAAGCACAGACTCAACACACAGATCTCAAGAAAAAAACAGGAATATGAAGTGCCCCAACACTCCTGCCAGATCACAACAGGACCAGCGATACTGACGCAGAAGTAGGACAAATAAGGGGTTTTCTTGCAGGGTTTGGAAAGACCAGATGAAACATTGTTGTCTTACCCTGAAAACCTTTATGGTCCAATAAGACATGGAAAGTTTAAAATTTTCAAGACTTCAGAAGTCTCAGTCAACAGCTTTAAAATAACTGGCTGAGGAGCCGAGAACTATCAGCACTTACATTTAATTACTTCTGTAATACCCAGGGGTCCGTTGGCAGATCAGGGTAGAAACAAAGAGGTCTGTCATGTTGGTAAACTGTAGGTAGGATCAGAGTTAGCCTTCAAACTATGTAATCTGATGTCAGCGCCAAGGGGCAGGAAAGGAAAGAGGCTGACAGCAGCAGAGATAATAATCAGGGAAAAAAAGGATACCTCCTTTTAAGTAATGCCAACCTGTGTCACCAGGGAAACGAGCTCTTGTCAAGCTAGTTATCGAGATTCAAGAAGATTGCAAGTTCAGCTGAGAAAATTAACCATTGCCTCAAGCTATGGGGAATGGCTGCAGGCATTCTCCTTTGCACTCGATGACCTTCAGGCAAAATTAAAAAGAAAAGTGCAACAGCAGATCAATATAGCATATACCCAATATAGTAAACTGGGACTATGGTGTACTCGAGTCATCCTTAGTGAAATTCCACTGTAATTTTTCTTTGCCCTATTACTATTTATTAAGAAATAAAAAGGGAGGGGGTTTGTTCACTTTCAGAAGACAAGCTAGGGCACGCTAAATTATGGAGTATTTAGATTAGGCAGAAAACTGGGCTGCTGAAGCCATACATCTACCTCAACACCATGTACCATCATTAATGAAGTAATATATTACTATGTATTGTGCAAGACAGTGAACCTGGAAGTCTCTGGAGCAGACCAAAAATTTTGTATGAACTCTTAAAGTTTAGAACATACATAGTTAAGTAGCCTAAAAGCATTATAAGGCAAAATTTTAGAACTATATAATTAATTTCTATAAACAACACAAATAAGTTCTCCCTTCGTTTCTGACGGGTCTCATTTCAGGGCTGTGTTGAGGAACACTGCCAATCCACGGGCATGGAACAAACCAACGCTACAGACTGGAAGCAGCAGGGCACATGGCACGAATGCAGCTAACACTGCTCATTCTGTGTCTCCAAAAACATCATCCACCGGCCCCTGCTGCTCGCCTTTCCTTCCTATCCTTCCAAGTACACTAGTGTCCAGAGGACATTTTTTTCCAGTGGATGAAAAAAACCCAAGAATACTTTTCTATCTTATGCAAATTTCACATCCATCTTTTTAATCTTCTTTAAATACTAGATCAATAAAACTGCAAGTCTATGTTACCTCCTCAACAGGCCTGTCAGACTCATCTACAGTTCAATTCCTTAAGAATTTTAGATCAGAGGAATGTAATTTCCAGCACAGTTATCAGCAAGAGACAAATCTGGTGAAAAATATGAATTTTAACTTGCCCCATATATACACCTTTCTGTCATTGCTACTTTTCATTATCAACTAGTTTAATAACCACTTACTGTGAAAAAAGCTAAGGAGCATTGCAGCCTGAATTTGCATGCCCAGCTTTCTTAAAAAAATTAATTTTCAAGAAACAAAAGGGTAAGGAACCTAAAATGACTCATCACAAAGGAAATGTTTTTTAAAAACCCAAGGAATTCTTAATGAGCTATCGAATCTCTTAATTATTTGGATAGATAAAGGCTGAGAAGGACAAAATATTTCTACTGATGCACTAGAAGGCAATCAAATAATTTAAGTTCACATACTTGAATTAACAGACACACACAGAAGAAAAACAGAGACATGATTAAGGGGAGGCCAAATTGTTTTATTTAATTTTTTAGTGACCAATTGGATTTTTGGCAGAAAGCTCTGCTCTTTTCTTTTTCTTTTTTTTTTTTTTTCCTTTTAAAGAAATCAGCAGTGCTCAAATAGATGGGCTGGAATTTTACTCAAATTCCAGTTAATTTTAAAAACAAACAGATGAACAGATATTCCAGATACTGTTTCCAGAGCAGAGAGCAAAACTTCACATTTGTATGAAAATTTCACGTTTATACTTGATTGGGACACAGAATGTAAAACTATTGTCAGTAGTGCATGAATAAAACATTCACATTTGATCTGGAACCTTAAAATCAGAAAGCTGTACTCTCCTTTCAAAATTTTCATTACCTTGTGCAAATGAAGTCAAGTCTTCATGTGTCAAACACACTTAAAATTGTCCATATTTTATATACAAGACATCTACCATTCAGGCAGTGCAAAATACATCCTTTCATAACAAAACTAAAATGTACCTCTCAAAGTATGAACAAGAATATACACATAATACATGATGTACACTATTTACACAACCATAAAAAATATAATACAAGGATTTTTTTTTTTTAAATGTGATTATAAGACTTGACAGTCTTTTGCGATTTTTGCTGCAACAAGGCATGTTTTATGTTTCCTGGGTGGAGTTTTCTTTGCCAATTACTCAAGAGGTCTTGGAAACTATGCTTGAACTTTTAGGAGAGTTTTCAAATGGACTGCCATCAACTCCCTGTTTTGGTCAGAAGGTTCAGCTGTGCCACCCACCCAGTGGCTGGGAGGCTTTGGAAGGACACTAGGAGATGGTGGGTCGCTAAATTTTGCCCCAGCGTAATTTTCTTTTTGGTTCACTTCAGTTAGGGTGGTAGGTTTCTTGGACTTGGCATTTCTGAAGTTCTCCGCGTTTTTAAGTGGCTTTTTCTCCTGCTTCTGAATTACTTCTGGCGATACAGCATCTTGCCAGAAGTTCTCTATCTTTTTTGCCGAGGTGATCTTTGTCAGCGGCAGGCTGCACTTACTCTTCTGTCTGTTAATCTTTGGTTGTTCACACAGATGTAAGCTGTGAACAGGCTGGCTGTAGGGGACGGCAGCCTTCTCCGTCTTTCCCATCTTGTTCTTTAAGAACTGCGGAGACAAAAGAATCCACGTCAACCCC
>NW_010311658.1:0-259 GCF_000700745.2 Antrostomus carolinensis
CATCACTGGGTAAAGAACTGGTTGGATGGCCCAGACCAGAGACTTATAGTGAATGGAGTTAAGTAGAGTTGATGCCTGGTAACAAGTGGTGTTCCTCAGGGATCAATGTTGGGGTCAGTTCTGTTTAATATACTTATCAATGATCTGGATGAGGGCATCGAGTGCACCCTCAGTAAATTCGTAGATGATACCAAGTTCAGCGGGAGTGTTGATCTGCTGAGGGACCTGGACAGGCTGGATCGATGAGCTGAGGCCCATG
>NW_010311658.1:288-23732 GCF_000700745.2 Antrostomus carolinensis
CCAGGTCCTTCATTTGGATCACAACAACCCTATGCAGCACTACAGACTTGGGGAGGAGTGGCTGGAAAGCTGCCAGGCAGAAAAGAATCTGGGGGTCTTGATCGACAACCAGCTGAACATGAGCCAGCAGTGTGCCTAGGTGGCCAAGAAAGCCAACAGCATCCTGGCCTGTATCAGGAATAGTGTGGCCAGCAGGAGTAGGGAAGTGATTGTCTCCTTGTATTCAGCACTGATGAGGTCGCACCTTGAGTACTGTGTTCGGTTCTGGGCCCCCCAGTACAAGAGGGACATTGAGGCACTGGAGCCTGTCCAAAGAGGGGCAACAAAGCTGGTGAAGAGGCTGGAGAACAAGTCTTATGAGGAGCAGCTTGAGGGAGCTGGAGTTATTTAGTCTGGAGAAGAGGAGGCTGAGGGGAGACCTTATTGCTCTCTACAAATAACTGAAGGGAGGTTGTAGTGAGGTGGGGGTGGGTCTCTTCTCCAGGTAACTGATGACAGAACAAGAGGAAATGGCTACAAGTTGCATCGAGGGAGGTTTAGGTTAGATATTAGGAGAAATTTCTTCACAGAAAGGATAGTGAAACATTGGAACAGGCTGCCCAGAGAAGTGGTGGAGTCACCGTGCCTGGCGGTATTGAAAAGATGGGCAGATGAGGTGCTTAGGTTCATGGTTTAGAGATGGGATTGGTAGTAATAGGTTAATTATTGGGCTTGATGATCTTAAAGGTCTTTTCCAACCACTATGATTCTATGATTCTACATAATATTTTGGTGTGGTGGTTTCACCAATTATTATCTCAATTATTAGTTAGAATAACAATACATAGATACAGTTATATAAGAGATTTAAAATTTTATTATTTATGTATATTAAATGTCTTTTTCATTTGCAGGGTTTTGAAAATACTTTTTATCATCTTGTGTAAAAGACAAAAAATAATCCTCTGGACCAATACAATGGTATACGAAAGGTATTTATTGCACAACATTTATTTTCATTTATGACTATTATTTATTCACTTTTTTTGTTGTTGTTAAGACTGACAAGAAAAGAATAAGTCTAGTTGAGGTTGTTAGACTACGATGAGGCTATTGAGACACTTCCAGCAAGACTTCAAATTACATATTTTTTATTATGTTCATATGAACACATCATGATACTCTGATTCTGTCAGTCTAATACTTTCTGACCAGGTTCTTTTAGATATTCTACACATGGAGAGTGTAATGTTTAATATCAAATTTACTTATTAAAGATAGTTGATGTTACATGGGACTCATGACTTAGCGGAATGATACAAAATATATTGTATAACATAATACCAATGTAAGTTACACGTAAAAAAATATGTAGTAATTGCAATACACAGTCCAGTCACAACACCACTATGAATCCCATTGCCAGTCTATAATATGCTTGCTGTCATGATGCTGGGCAACCCCTGTCACCAGGAAGGAATATGTGGGATTGAAGCCAGCTGAAGCCTGCTACTCCCTTCAAAATACTATTGCTAGTTGTTTAGTTTTTATACTTTATGTTGGGCTGAGCCACAGATTCACTCCTCCTCCTCCTCCCTGCCCACCATGCTTGCCTGACAACAAGACAAGGGACACGCTCACTCGGGGAGAAACATTTATGCCACCTGTTGATCCACTCCAGTCGCCTTTGAGTTGAGATACAGTCAGCCTCTTTGCAACAGCTGTAGTCAGTCACCCAATACTGTGTGCAGTATTCCCTGAGCTTCATGGGCTCATCCCTCTTGCCCATCTCCTCTGAGCATTCTTCTATTGTAGGAATTGGTCAGTCACGCCTTCCTTCTGAAAATATTTTGAAGTCAGGAACTGAAATTTTTTTATTGAGAGAGCAAAGTTAAAGAAATTCTTTTTGTACTTGAAGGAAAAGTAATGAAATTTGAAGTAACTGTTAATTACAATTCGGAATGATAGATGAGAAGAAACTCTATAACAACTTAGTGCAGCTTTTATTGCTACCTTATTTTCATTGGTATTTATGTTTTGAGAGTAAACAGTATGGGAATATCAAATGCACCTTGAATTTAGAGCTCTTAAACTATCTTGATATCTACCTGTGTAGGCTTTAATTGAAGAGTGCCTCCTGTGTGGCCAGCATTATCAGTGTCAGCATTTTTGGCAGAATGTGATGTTAAGTGTTGCTTGCCTACCCAAAACAATTGAAGATGTTACAGCTAAAGAGAACTTTTGGACAATAAAATCTATACCTTCTGAAGAGCAAGAGATGTGCAACATTAGAAGACTATGTTTTTGATGAGACTATACTCCACATGAGTAAATTTTGTCATCCTGTTTTGTGGATACTTTATCTTGTGGGCTATGAAGAATATTCCTTAGGTTCAGTTATTCACAGTAAACTAAAAGGTGTTTTGTTCCTACATTCTAGATTATTTGTCTAAACAATGACCAAAACATTCCAAACCAAAAGGGTAAATAATAGTTGCATGTAGAAATAGAATAGCAAAAGCAAAGCATGCAAAGGCTACAGTATGCAATAAACATACAAATCTGAAAAAGATACAGATAACGAAAACACAGGAGGTTCCACCTGAACATCAGGAAACACTTTTTTACTATAAGGATGACCAGGCACTGACATAGGTTGCCCACAGAATTTGTTGGTAGAGTAGTAGAGGTTGCAGAGGGTAGAGATCCTTGGGTCATACTCAAAAGCTGTTTGGATGCATTTCTGGGCAAACTATTGTAACTATTGAGCAGGGGGATTAGACCAGATGATCTCCAGATGTCCCTTCCAAAATCAACCATTCAGTGATTGTGTAAGTTTCCTTTCAGCGATAATTTCAAACAGGAGAGAGAAGGCGATGAAATTGCCATTTTTAGCAAAGCTCTAATGAATTTGATTGGAAAGATTACAAGAATCTGTTAAATCTGTGTAGAAGTATGAGTGATTTTGTTGATAAACAGCAAGTGAATTTCTTTTTTTTTCCCTCTCTCTTACACCTTTATACTCTAGAGTTTTTAAATGTATGACTCAGTCTTGCCATTTTACCTGTGATAGTCCACTGGGAAAGATTGTGAGATATTTCAGATTACAGTGTAATCACTCTGCAAAAGACATTCAATTATATTACTTTGTCCTCAACTCTATATTGTGATATGTGGTCCCTTTTTCAGTTCCTAGCTGAGGGTCTTATTTATAGAGAGGAAGGAATAGGTAAAGATTGAAATAATGAAAGAAGGAATTATACAGTCAGTAGTTGTATATACAAAAGTGTAGGTAGGTCATTCAGTGTACACTGTGACCCTCTGCGTTGAGTCTCTCTGACATCACAAATAACCAGATCTTGTGTTACATTTTTGTCTAGACCACTAGTTAGTTTGTTGTTGAAGCAAGAATCTATTATGCCCTCAATTATCTATGTCTCAGTTAACTAAATTATGTTTACAGTTACTCTAGAGTTCTTCTCTGAGAGTTTTACACTGCAGGTAGATAAAAGCATGTAACTCATATGAATAGCAAAATGCTGCTGTTGGCAGGAATGGCTGGAGTTATGGTAGTAGATATTTGTGGTAGGAAGAGCTAGATTTACATATAAAGTAAAACCTATGATACCTCTCTGTATATAACATGCCATGCCAACTGTTTTGGAAGTAATTAAAATGTTACCTTTTTTCTTTTTCATATTATTCAGAACCATGTCATTAAGACAAGAAATCTATAACATCCAAACTTCTAATAGAGCTTAGAGCAAAGTATCTTTACAGAAGATCTTAAAAAGTTTTATAATGAGATACAAGCAGTAAGCCAAATTTATATATAATTTTTTGTTGGCATTAAACCGAAAGTAAACTCTACTACATATTTGGATATGGAAATAATATCTGGAATCTAACAAACCCTTTGCACTGACCATGAAAACAATTCAGACTAATTATGACTTAAATATAAAATCACATCTGTGAGCAAAGAGCAGTTAATTCAAATGCTTTTGGTGTTCACAAGCTTTTCAAGTGTTCTGAGAAAGCCTAATCAATTTCCCGCTACTGAAATGAAACAATTGTTCAACAAATCACATCAGTCCTGCCTTAGGACAGTAATAAATAACTTCTTCAACTGAAACTGCAAGAGGGATTTAAGAGTTCAAAAGGTAGCTGTCCAAATATGAATTTGGCCAGAAGACTAGAGTTAATAATCTATTTTTCAGTAAACTAGTATCTTAAAAGAGGTTTCTTGTTACATTTGAAAAATATTACCACTACCAAGAATTTCTCATATCAAAAATATCAGTAGAAAATATGTAGATAATAACCTAAGTGAAAAAAAGGGAGAAAAAATAGAGACAGAACTCTAAAAGTATGAAAGACAAGTAGAAGAGACTTAATTGCAGTATTTAATCTGTATTTGAAAGTGTCATTAGAAAGGAATCACATGGTAGGTACCATTTCTGCAATAGCAGATTCTAACACATTTTAAACTTTTTTTTTTAGGTAATATAGTAAAAGACTCTAACTATGAAAATATAATGCACTAGCTTGAATCATCCTGGCTTATTCAACAGGATGACAGATTACCTGCTTTTTGTCTTTCCCATAAATGTTAACACATTTGTCTGCCTAAATTCAGATACCATCTCTTTCATATGGTCTAGCTGATTGACATAATTTATTTAAACCAAAATAATTTATTCCCAATTTATAATACATTTTGATGATTGCTGTTTCTATTTTGGTCTTGAAGAAGAACACATAAACCTGAGAGCTGATCTTTTTTTTTTTTTTTTTTTTTTTCCACACCAGAGATTTTAGTAGAAGACATTACCTTTTCCAACTTGCTTTGCATTTAATGGATATACAAAGAAACAAAATAAGTATTAAGATTTTTTTTAAGTCTAAAAAACCAGATATTCATTGTTTAGAAGTGGTGGTAGGTGATCAGATACTGTTTCCTTAATGAGGGAGAAGAGCAAAAAAAAAAAGAAAACCACCTCAGCAGCAATTTATAGAGTATTAAAAAAAAAATTCAGAAGTAATATTTCATCATATGTTTTAAATTTATAAAGTTGAAAAAAAAATCTAATTGAAATCATAATTACATCTAAGCAACCATATTCTTTTGAAGTACTGACAAAGGTAAGGTCAGCATACTGTACTTTTCTTAATTTTTAATTGCAAAGTAAATGTATCCACCAAAGCACACAAAACCAAATAAACCCAGAATCTAATAGTTATATTGCAATCAGAATGAAAAAATCATGGTGAAACAAATGCCATTTAAAATGCTGGTGAACTGACAAAAAAGGACAGAAACATTTTTTTTGCCCAAGACATTATACTGTATTCTATATGTAGAGAAAGATAAAAGTCTGCTTCCCTTTCCATTTCTTTGACTTCCCCATGGATCTTTAAACCTTGTTGATACTTGAAATTTCATATTTTGCTGATGCAGGTTTTATTTTAGGTGCAGCAAGTCTAACTTGAAAACAATCTTTATGAGAAGGTTCAATATGTTCAGTCTGATGCAATTTATATTTATTAGTCATTTTAAAAGGAGATTGTTTTCATATATTCAAACCCAGTGGGTTATTTGGATTACTAGACTACCATTTGCTGTTCAAGAACAAAAGGGAACATAAGGCAGCCAGACACAAACAGAAAAGAACATTATGTTCTTGTACCATATAAAGAATATGAAAAAATCAAATAGATAACTGTATGTTATTTTATGCCTTATATTTATAAAGCATTCTCAAGTCACATAGAAGTCCTAACACCTTATAATTTGTGATATAATTCAGGTCTTTTGCCATGTTTCTAGGTTTCATTTTCTTTTTGAATATTGGTTACTTTGCTAAAACCCCTAGGTTGAAAAAAAATTGCAGAGTCCTTAGTAAAAGGATATTAAGGGGTTACAAAGCCAAAAACTACAAAGCCAAAAACTTAAAAGTTAGGAAAAGCTATGATTAATATCATCTAGGTGAGTTGCTGCCCACACAACACAGGCAGGTAAATGACACACGTACATCGGCCCGCGTGCAGGGCAGCAGGGCGCGGGGACAGAGCACAGGAAGGAACACGAGCTCTGCCAGCTTGACAGGTGAGTTCTGTCAGTGGTCATTAGCCTCTAGGAAAGAACTCAGCTATGGTCTCCACTTGGAAGAGGGTCAGGATCCCATCACCCACCAGAATGGATGTGGGAACCCAGATGGAACAACCACAAGAACACACAGCTGTCCAGTTGACAGGCTTCAAGGAGTGCCAGGGCCTTTCACTAGCAATGGGTGGCAGCTATGGGAACTGCTGCCTGTGCTGTGAACAGGTAGATTACCTGCTCAGCTTGGTGGCAGAGCTACGAGAGGAAGTCGAAAGGTTAAGGAGCATCAGGGAGGCTGAACAAGAGACAGACTGGTGGAGCCAGGCTCTGCCTTCCTTGAAACAAATGGGAGCATCCAACAGAAAGTACCCAGGAACAAGGGGTGCCTATATCCTGCCCCTGTCAGGCAGAAGGCAGACGCCTAAATGGAAACAATGAATGGAAGCAAGTTCGAGGTCAGGGCAGCAGACGGACTCCCTCCTTGCCCACCTCATCCCCCCTGGTACCTCTGAACAACAGGTATGAGGCTCTGGTTGAGGAAGGGCAGTCAAATGCCATCAGCAGGGACACCTTCCACAAGACCAGGTTGCTCAAAGTCTCATCCAACCTGGTCTTAAACACTTCCAGGGAGGGGGCATCCACAACTTCCCTGGGCAACCTGTTCCAGTGTCTCACCACCCTCACAGGAAAGAATTTCTCCCTAATATCTAATCTAAACCTACCCTCTTCCAGTTTAAAGCCATTTCCCCTTGTTCTATCATTAACTGCCCTTATGAAAAGTCCCTCCCCAGCTTCCATGTAGGCCCCCTTCAGGTACTGGAAAGCCGCTATAAGATCTTCCCAGAGCCTTCTCTTTTCCAGGCTGAACATACCATTCTGAGAATAAATTACAACTGTTAGAGGCCAATATTTCAGGCTGGATTTGACAGCCTGAGAGAGATGAGGCTGCTAAAGCCTCCAACTTGCAGTGAGGCTGAGAATGGTTTCCCAGTAGACACACACAGAAGACAAATATATACCACAAATATACATATATGCATTACTGGCCACACAGACACACAGACCATTCACACAAACACAGACAGCACCAATGGCTTCATCCTGATGCCCTTTCTGGCTGAGCAGGACAGAGGTTTTTAGTAGAAATAAATATATATATGTACAATGTTGATCCTTGCAGCAGCTGGGCCCAGATATTCGGTGGCTGTCCTTGGAATCCCAGTCTCCTCAGTTGCTAGCATCTGGAATTATGAGGCCCTGAGGCCATAGTCCTACTCCATGTGCTGTTACAGACCATCTCACTCACACATGTGCACACACAGATTGGTGGCCAGGGGTTCCCTGGTCCCCTAGCCAACCCACATACCCTCTCACCCTTAAAGACACAAAGATGCTCTCACACCCAAAGCAGGTCCATAGAGACTCCCTTGCTCCCACTTCACCTATTCACTGGCTAGTCTGGCTTGATCTCACTTGTACACCGACACTCACTCCAGTTGCTGTACTGTAGATTCTCATACACACATGCACAGAGTAAAGAAACCCTTACCAGGACACAAATGAAGTTGGAGTTTAATAAGGAGATAGGACAGACTGCAGGGATTCAGGTGCAGGGCATGGCCAGACAAGTATACTGACCAGCCCCTAATTACTTGAGAATGGACAATGTTATTCTCTTTTCCTTCTAGTTCCCACACTTGTTCCTCTGCAAATCAACAAAATCCTTCCCTTTTCCCACCTTTGGTTCCTCCTCTAAACATTTAATTAAAAAATCATGTGCAATCCCAAAATGTTCTTCTCTTGGATCCCATAATGTTTCCTACATCCTTAATGGCAAACCCCCTTAGTCTGAATGGTGGTTTGGAGAGTTGATCCTATTGACTTAATCTTGATGGGGTTCATGCCTGGAGAATGGAGCTGGTGACAGGACCTGGACAAGGTGTCCCTTCTTTGAGTTTTTAGTTTGAGTTCCTGTCTGTTGTTGTGCCCCTGTGCTCTTCTGGTCTTGCGGAGCTGGGCCTTTGGTGGGCTGACAGCTTTTCTGTCATGTGACTGGGAGCTGTCAGACAGGGTATTATTTGTCCAGCCCTTTCTGCACCCTGCCATTGTCTCTGTGTGCTCTTTTATGGGTGTGCAGATGAGCTTTTACCACAGAACCTAAAAGCAGTAGTATAAAGGAGACTGCTCTCTGCAGGATTCTTGCTTCAATTGTTGCAAAGATTGGAAGGTATTAAGTAAATGAAGCAGAGACCTGCAAGAAGGAAAAGGGCTGCATGGAGAATGAAACTGAGAAATGCCCAGTGAAATGATCTGGATCCGGGTCTCTGCTTCATCATTCATGTGTAATTCTAGATAAGTCACTTAAAGCACATTTTCACAGGTGGACAACGATTATGTATTCTTCATTTTCTGGGTGACTGACTTTATTCCCTGTGGTCTGATTTGCAAAACAACTTGAGTACTCATATCTGCACCATAAGCTAGTTAGAGCTGTGCTTTGAATACATGAAGTGTAACATTGTTATGAATACATGAAGTGTAACATTGTTATGTTCTCTAAAATTCAGGTCCAGGTTATGTGAAATTTGGCATATAAAATTAGTGGCTATATTTTGACCTTATTATCTCTGTGTTTGGTTCTCAACCCTCTGTTTTACTAATGATAATGGGATATAAATCATGATATCCTTTATTAAATAGTGGTGCTGCAAAAAACAGTTTGTGTTTGGGAAGTTACTGCCAGTTACTATTACTATTGATGATATTATTTTAAGTCTCCTATGTCACAGACATCAAAACAAAACATTTTGTGATATAATAAAATGTAGAGTTATAATAAGAACATTCTTCACATATCCTTCCTTAGCCTTCATTTCCTAATACAACAAATATTATTTGTCCTACCTTTAATTTGCAGTTGAGGGATTGCCTTTTTAAAGATCACAGAAAACTGAGTTCATTCCCACAACACGCTGACCTTGCCCCTGCAGCTGTTTGAGTATGTGGCCTGTCACATGTATGTGTCAGTTCTACGCTACTGAGACTCTTTGCTAAGAAGATGGAGGCATGTAATTTTCTTTTAACTACACTTTTGACGCAATGCCAGATATAAGTGTATGTGCAGCGGCAAGAAAGAGAGAGGAAAATGGGAAACAGAGGAGAAAGCCTAGACCAAACTATACTGGCAATTTCTATACTCTCAGAACATAGCATTAGATTAGCAATAGATACAGTGACAGCAGAGGCATCTGGTCACTGTGTTAAAATTTGACATCACAATACCATCATGTGACATACATACCATTAAATGTTGGTGCAATGAATATCTCATAAAAGTTGGTGAGTATTAGTTTGGTACTCAGAGAAGGTTTTAGAATATTGTAGAAACACACTGAGAGAGGAAACAAAATATGAACTAAGCTCTCTACTTTGTAAGCCTCATGTACTTCACACACTAGGAAAATATTTATTTCTAATATTAATGCTATATAGAAGACTATGTTTCAATATATAATACAGTAAGATTAATCCTGTTATATTTTTATTACTATTTAGCTTTGCAAACTTAATAACTTTCAATAAAGTTTTCCTAGTGTTTAATAAATAAAGGTGAATAAGATTTGCATTAAGACACAGGATTGAATATTGATATATCTTAATCTGCTGTTGAAAAGATGACAACTTTTAATAAAAGAGACAAATGATAAGAACATTTTCTATGCTAGGTTAACACTGACTTAACTATATGAATAAAGTGAACAAATATTCAATTGAAATTTATGTGTTTGAGAAGATAACAATGAAAACTAATGACTCATATAATAAAAAGAAAAATAAAGATATAGAGGAATATGGTAAGTTTAAAATTGAAAATGTGCTCTTACAATTTTATTTAGGCAGACATTCTTTTGTATATAATCTATGTAGAATGTCATATTATTATTTTCTTGGAGCTATATTACTAAATAATTTAGTTCAGAATGAAATCACTTGCCATGTATTGAAAGCTGGAAGCATTATGCCTATTTTTAAACTTCAAGAACTTCTTATTTTTTTTTGCATTCAACCTTTCATTTTTTCAAACATATCCAAGGATACCTGTAGGTTCTTTCATTCATATTGTGCTTCCCAGGAATTAGAAAATTAAAAACCTCGGCCAGCTCTGATCCTTCAGAAACATCTGCAATATTGTTTAACCATGTAATAGGAGAAAACAATATATATATAAAAAATACATAAAAGTTATATCTAATATACAATGAATGCCAGCTTTGAGGTATACCATAGTGATATTAATGCCAAAAAAGGTACAGACTGAGTGATCATTTAGCATTGTAGAGATAAGTGAAAGGACCCTTATAGATGTCTCTTGGTACAGCAGCTGAACAGGATTTTATATAGCGATTTCTAAAATGTATTTGAATTCTTACTTATTTTAATACATTTATAGATCTGTTTGATTGTGAATGTGAGAAAAAAAGTGTAGAGGTAAGTCCATACATGCCAGTTTGTACTGGCAAAGGTGTGCTGTTTCATGGGGTTTTTTTTGTTTGGTTGGGTTTTTTTTTTAATCATTTTAATGATGCAAGGGAGGGTCCAGAAGGTGTTTACAACTATTTTAACTTACTTTTGGTGTTAATTTCTGAATATTTACAGGGTATATTTGAGACATACATAAGGTAATATTTGGTAACCAGTAAATACTGAAAATTTATTTAGAAAATGTTATCTTTTTCAGAGTGCTACTCAGTGCTCTGTGATGAATTATGAAAAATCCTTCTTTAAGCATGTCAGGTCCTATTCTTTTCAGTTTAATTTAATACATGAGTCATTTATAACAATGTTCAACTTCTTAATGCATGACTATGTTATCTCCTATAATTCTTACTCCTTACAGCTCTATTAGTCTCTTCCCAATTCTCTTTTGGAAATTATTTACCTGTTGCATCGTGTAAGTCCTACATATTTCAGCAAAATACTTTTGTTCCATAGCTTTGCTATTTAATTTATACTCCCCTGATAAATACTAACAAATAAGTTAATATTGTTAATAAACAGACTTTTCAACATTTGTTGTGCCTGCAATAAAATAAGTGAAACTACACTAACTCTTTCATAACAAAAACAGCTGAACTATCACCTTTTACTTAGTTGAATCGTGTTTTCTTGGAAACGAGGATGACCTCAGTAGGGAAAAACTTGTGTTTGAGGATTTCAGTAGGTCGTCAGTTTTTGTTTTCATTAAAACAGATTGATGTTAATCTCTACAGCACGCATTGGTACAGATTAAACTTCTAAGCTTGCATGAGATACGAACAAATTTTTAATGATTTACAGCTCATTTGAAAATGGTTGGCTTATATTCAATTAAGAAAAGTAAAACCTTTTCGTCATCTACTTGACAAAGTATTTCTGCCCACAAACACCAGAGATACCGTATTTTTTTTTCTATTTCACAAAGTTTTTATATTCCTTTAAAGTATGTCTATAAAGAGATCATCCATGAACTCTGCATCTTATAAGTCATCCTTGTAGCCAGTGAACTCAGAGGCCTTGCTTCTGATGTAACTGCAGATGATGATTGAGGTGGGCAGCTGTGAAGCACAGTAGGTTTATGCACCAGTCACAAAATTCTTTATAAATACATTTTCCTATTACTGAAATTCCCAGAAAACAGACTTTGTTCCACAAGTCTTTCCCTTTTACCAAAGTAAGAAAAAGACACAAAACCAGAGATGATTCAAATTAAAGGTGCTGTGGTCAAGGACTGTCATGTCACTTCCCTAACTGTTCAGCAGACTTCTAGATTTATTCTTTCATTTAATCTTGTGTTGATAACCTTCCCTACTTTGACCTAAATTAGTCCAGTATAAGCACTAATAGTGTTGAAAATTGCTTTGAATTTATTCCTAGATATTTGCTACAATAAAAGTTGTTCTGTCACAATGGCTTGGAAATGTCTTCAGTCTAGGTATGCTAACTGCAGCTATAATCGGGAGGGATGCCTGACTAACACTTAATTTAAGGAACATAGTTAATTACCAGTTTTCCCTCTGTTCCACTCTGTGGGCCATCTGAACTTTAAAACATCAGACATTGCCTATGCAGAGAAAAGCCCAGAACAAGAAACAAGAACTGAATTGTTAAGAGGACAAATGTAAAACCTTTGACTCAACACAGTCCTCGAGAGACCCATCACATTAAAAGAAAGTTTTGGATACTATGTTTTTAGTGTTAACAACTGATGTGGAAAACAAGTTTCTCTGGGGACAGAAGTGCAAAGTGAAAATAAATTAATAGTGGAAGTAGATTTAGATTAATCTATGAAAATATGGAAGGATCAAAACTTCAGAATATTTATTCTCTGTTCTAAAGAAAGACCTAAACATGTAAAGTTTGAAATTTCACTCTTTTTTTGTTTTAGTAATAGGTCAAATAAGCAAAAAGATGTTAGACTTTGCAGTCACAGAACTATGAATTTATATGATTCCTTTTTCTTTATTGGAAGTAAACCATGCTAAATCAGTGAACTATGGAATTCAGAGATGATATGTAAATTGTATTCCAAATAAGCAAGGCTAATGGTACATTTCTCTACATATATTTCTCTTTGTGTCTAGGTGACTCTATGCACAGTAACCTTACCTTACTTTTGGTTTAGGTACTTTCTGTGGAAAAAAAAAACAAAACATGAAAAACATTCTGAGTATCCTAATGTATATTTTATATTTGTGTCTTGACAGCATTTTGTGAGAAAAACTGCATATGTGGTATTCCACTTCATGTTTTTATTTCCTTAGGAAAAGCAAGTGTACAATTTTCTCAGTTGGAAAGAACAAAAATGGGAATAGAAGGAACTGAAAGAATGGGAAATGGATTTATCAGCTCTTGCCTTCTCCAGGCTCCCTTGAAACAGAGAACTCAAGGCACACATCTCATTTCAGTGAGAGCACTCTTAAATTTTGTAGCTTGGGAAACCCAATCTCACAGTTTGGACACAAAATTTATGTGATATAGACATCCTGCAGGAAACAGAGATCTGCTCCATTAGAGGTTGTTCCATAGTTCTGTGAAACTGCTGACTAAGAACAGAAAGTTGGCTGCTGTCTTAATTTGACCATTATGAAGTTTCGTTTGAGGAAGTGGTAGGGAGAAGTTGTAGAAAATCTATTCTAGTTCTGAAAATGAAATTAGAAACAATCATGGTCATTTGCATTCTGGAAAGGAATATTCCTCTGCCTCTCTTCATAGTACTGAACACCAAACAAAAAATCCAGTGTCAGCACTGGGTAGAGTTTAGATTGAACAGTATGACAAAATATTTATGAGTAAGCATAATGAGATATCAGTTTGATGTGATATTATCGCAAGCAGATCCATTATTTCTCCTAACAATATCTCTACCTTGACTACTACTGTGAAGTAACCTCACTGGGCAGCTCAGCCACACACAGCTGCTCACTCACTCTCTTACAGTGGGATGGGAAGAAAATTAGAAGGGCAAAAGAAAGAAAACTCATGTATTGAAAGAAAGACAATTTAATAGGTAAAGTAAAGGCTGCATTTGTAAGTAAAACAATATAAGGAATACATTCAATACTTCCCATTGGCATGCAGGTGCTCAACTGTTTCTCATACTACCTGAGTCTCAGAGGCATGTTTCTTAGCTATTCATATAGATTAATGCCTTTTTATTAAGGCTGAGTCTCTTTGCTGATAGTAATGAATTCAAGTCATGTCATACAAATACTGAGTGATAAGATTTACTTCAGTTAAAACTTGGCAGCAAATATTGTTTGCCTTTGAAAATTATGGTTTATATTTCTGGTTTTGTCATTCTGAACCTTCAGTTCAGGCCAGCACTTCAAATTGATTGTTTTGGAAAAAAAAAACAGGAAAAAAAAAAATACTAATGATACATACCCCAGTATGTTGGTCTTAAAAAAGATTTTTTCAGGTGACCTCTCATTTTTCACACACAATTAGCTAGCAAACAGAAAATGTAATGAAAGAACTTACAGGTATTCCAACTTGTGAACCTATTATTTTTCTTTCTGGAGTCACAAGGTCATTATTATTTGCAAAGCAATGGGTATCAGGAAACAAGTTTGCATTTTTGATCATAAACATGTTTAATGTATTTGATTAATTTATCTCTTCAACATCATTAGCTGAAAATAGTTATTTATACTGGTCTACTATAAAGTAATATTTTTCCTAAGCAAATCTCTAGCTAATAAGCAGAGAAATCCAGTTGTAAATGAGTAAGTGTGATAAATATTACAAGGAATTTTTATACTAATGGTAGTTCATTCATAAGGAAGACTTGTCTCAGGCAATTGCACACTTCAGATTAATAGAAATAATTTATTTTTATCAGAGACTTGTTTATATGTTTAGACATCATCTTTGTCTTATACTCCTTCCTTAATTGTGCAGCTATTCTGGAATTTAAGAAATACAGCCTTAATGTTTTACTCCATTAACTTTTATAGACCTATAGCGATTAACATTGTGGCTTGTGTCCTATGTATTTTTGTTTCACAAAGTACACCTAAAACTGCAATAAACAAGCAACTAAAATTTGTCCCAGTTCAAAAGGGTTTGTAATTATCAGTACAAACACACTCGTATCAATTGGATTCACTTTATTTGTTTTACTTCTACATCTCCATAGCTTATTTTGTTGTTAAAGGAAGCCTCAACAAAGGCTTAAAGGAAACTTTCCTTTTGCCCACATGTGACTAGAATCACTAATATTTATTCCAATAAATCTCTTAATTGCTGTTAGTGCTTGCATTGGTTTAGCATAGTAGAAATATTTTTGCATGAAAGAAAATTTACTTTTCATGTCAATGTGTTGTGTGCTAGGGAATAATTAAAAAGCAATGAGTATCTAGTGATTCTGAGTGATGGTGGTATGGTAGCCTGAAAAGTCTCCTCTGTAGTGTGCATGATATATAAACTTAACATCAGTTTAGCAAGATGGGGAAAATAAACACATTAAAAATCAGTTATTTATTTATTTTTAATTTGACCCAGAAATTATATACATGTCCATAATAAGGTAGGAAGATGAAAACCTTGAGGAAAAACTCTTGAGAGGTATTAATATTAGGCAATGAATAATAAGAATTTCAAAACCATCATGAAATGAGTGTCTTCCAAAGAACTGGCAGTGGAGAGAAAGGTAATTGCATGTCAAAGTAGTACTGAAAAAAGACAAGATGATAGCAGAAAAATTAATTATTTGTATTGATGTATACTGTGAAGAAGCTAAGGAAGATTCTTGCATCAAAACCTTCATAAGAAATCTGTCTGAAGAAGTGACAGGATAAAAGCTTTAAAATATTCCTATGTACTAAGAAATAATAAGCTGCTAGAATTCAGATATGAAACTCTTGAGCAAGTTGTTGTGTGTAATATGTTGTCTGAATCAGCCTCCATACCAGAAACAAGAAGAATGCCAAGAATGCCAGTGATAAAAAAATAAAAAGAAACACTTAAACAAGTCAAAGATACATGTATTGTGCCTCACAGATCTCTTAAAGTTCTTCAGAGGAGTCAATGAACTGATACAGGTATCCAGGTATCCAGTCCTTCTTTAAAGGACTTTAGTTAATTTATTTAAACTGCTATAGGATAAGAAGGAAAGATACCCTTGTAGATTACTAATGTCAGTGAAATATAGTAAGTGATAGATAACAATAAGGATCAGTTTTAACAGTGGCTGGTGGTCACCAATGGAACCTCTTATGGATCAGTCATGATTAGGATTAATCTAGAGATTAATAGAAAAAACTTTACCTCATATCAATGTCCAGGTGCAGTCAAATACAAGTAGAATTTAGGAAATTGACAGGGAAATAGTATTGAAGGAATCAGGAAACATAATCTTATCATTATATAAACTCAAATAAAAATATTTATCTATTTATTTTTCAAATTTATTAATTAATTTGTCTTTATTTTGGGCTGACTCACTTCTGCCATTTCAGATCAATAGAATTAGCTTACACAATAGGTTGTTGTCAAAGTAGAGAATTGTTTCATTTAAGAATTTTGGTTGTTTTTTATAAGTACTTAACTCCCTCTATTGCAGAAAGCAAAAGGGTGTGACTTGATTTCTTTTACTTTTTTTGTTCTTATGGAAAATTATTTGTGTTTGTTCAAATGCCCAATGCCATTAAGTCAATTAAAACCCTGTCAAATCATAGCAACCAAAACCAAAAATCTTGTCCATTCAATCTGGGAAAACTGTTCTCAAAGTGTGTTTATAATTATCCAATTTACTGATTTCGGTATATAACAACCTTATGCAGTTTTTCAGGTCCACATCAAGATCCTTCTTCAACTTCTGATATAAAAGAGTCAGATTAAACAAAGCTTTTTTTTTTTTTTTTTTGCTTTTGTTTTGGTGGGATAGAGAAGACAGATGGGGGAATGGGAGAATTCTTTCAAGATCTTTTAAAAAACATTCCTTACATAGGAATTTTTATTTATTTATTTATTTATTTTTCCCCTGCAGGAAATCAGGGAGAGATGGTAGGATCTCAAGTACCCGCATATAAATTATGAGGTTTTGATGCATACCTAAGGCAAAAAAGTGCATCATTTTGCATTCCTTTACACATCAGCAGTATTTTCATATATATAATGGATTACATCATTTATCATGAGCAGATAACAGCTGATAGTTGTAGTTCTTGTGGTCTTACACCATATAATTATATCTGCTTCAGGTTGTTGCTATGTGTCACAAATGCCTTTGCAGTCATGCACTCAGTTTTGAGATTTAATGTAATGAGTCTTGTACATTTGTTTCCTTTAGTGAAGAAATGGAAAGAGAAACACACAAGTGGTAAATGGGTAAGACTTGAATATGATTTTTCAGTAGTTTCTTACCATATGTAAAGCTATTCTCAGTTCCCAGATATCATATAGTATTTCATGCCCAGTCCACGGGGAAATTTTAAAAAATAAAATGTTTTATTTCAGAATTGCTAACATTCTCAAACTTTGCCAATCCACTCAATTTGCATAAATTAATTTAATCTACTCAAAAATGGCAAAAAATTGCAACAGTTGCATTTCTCAGTCTCTGATATTGGTCTTCTTTTATGGCCTTTTTAGAAAAAGGCATCTTGTTTAGTGTATTTCTAAACTGTATCACATAATATAATCATCAGATCCCATAGTAGGTCTTATGACATTACTACGCTATGATAGTAACTATCTATCTGAAGTGTATATCTAAAGCTCACAGATACGAGGCATAAAGTAGCTTTCAGATAAGTAGTTAACCAGACCAGTTGTATATTATGGGATATCTATGATCTCTTTAGGATGTCGGAGATATCTAAGAATGACAGCAAAACCAGAAGCCCAAAGTTGAAATAAATACTATTTACTGTAGTGTATAATCCTGAAAAAACAACTGTAACGGTCTCAGAAACTTCATCAAGCATTATGGGGTTTCTACAATATTAGATTAACTGCAACAGTCACTCTTTCATTATTTCTTGGATTTTCTTAGGGAAGAAATTGTGGAAATCTTGCTAGAAAAGTTGTCAATATAAGATAAACTAGGTAAGGAAATTAAAATTATTATTAGTCTAGTACAAAAGCCTCATCTTTACAAATTTAGATTCAAATAAACTTAAGATAACCATAAACTTTTGGATTCTTATAAAAACTGAACAATCACTGATTTGCAGTTTTCCAACACTAGCCTCAAAAAGCCTATTGTATCACTGAAATGATGTGACACAGACAGATCACTATGGAAGATCAAAAGATCTAAAAGTGCATCAAGTAGTACTTGTAGATGACCTTTTATGGGTATTGAAGTCTTGTAATTAGTTCTGATTATATGAAGCCTGCATAAAGCTGGGATTGCACATACACAGATTCCAACATGATTGCAATAATGTACTGTTTTGATCAATATGTGATTTAACACATCAGTACCTCCAAGCCAAGAATTCATGCTGTCAGTGAAAAACACACCATATGTGGTACTCAATTGCTCAAGTTATTATCTCATTGAGTCTAAATGGTTCTTGCAGAATGTAGCAAGAAAATGATCTGAATTAGCTGAAAAAAAAATCCTAAAAAATCTTAAATTTTTAAGGATATTATAAGGGTTTTTTTTTTTTTACTTTTACGAACCATCCTGTCACTAGTCCTTTTTCTTTTTTTTTTTTTTTAAAGTTAATAACCTTCTCCTTATCTTAATTTTACTGAAAGACAAGATCAGATTTTAAAAAGATTTATCTGTGACCCGACAGCTTTGAAATACATACAAAAAACACTCGTGAAATAACGAGAAAAGTAAAACATAATCCTTCTAGATGAGTAACAAAACTACAAATGATAAGGGATAAATAGAGTATATACATACAAATTTTATTGTCTAAATTTAAAACTATAACACAAAATCCAGTATTGCTTTATATCTGGCTATTTCTGGTACCTCTATTTGAGAGATTTCTTCAGTTTATTTTTCTGACAGATTGGTTGAGCAGTATGTTCTTTTGGGATTCAGAAAGCACACTGAATAAAGTCTATATTCCGAGATTATATAAAAGAGCAAAAAGTGTTATGTTTCACCAGCATTCAAAGATAAAGGCATCCTGAGCCATAAAGTCAGCAGCAGTACTGTCCTGTCATTTTAACAGCATATGAGGTGAATAACTCATAGTCATGTAACATACTTTGAAGATATGTACAGTTAAAATTGGTTTCATGGTTTAATGTCCCAGAAATCATTCAAAAGTAAACAGGAGATGCTATTGTTTTCTCATGAATGGAATTATTTGGTTAACGTTTAACTATTTTCACATTTCAAGGTACACATTTTATTTAGATTTACTGATCTCAAAAGCCTATTGGATTGTTTTGGTTAGGTTTTAGGTTGAAAGGATGGACAAGAAGGGAAGAGCTCTATGTAGTATTTAATATTAGATGGGTATGAATGAACAGAAGATTGGTTGCTAGTGGTTAAATAAAGTTAGTGGACACAAATAAAGTAGCTGGATTTCAAATCTGAACAGGTTAGTTCCTCTAACATTAGTTATTCCTCTCAATACCTTATGTGACCTTTATGATTTGGTGTAATTTCATATTGTCATTAAGCTGAACAAACATCCACTCTGATATATTCTGAACTGAGAAAAAATCATTACAAGCTTTTTAATATACTTGTGATATCACTTTTGCAGACAGATTAAAATAATTTTTGACATGTGTGCAAAAAGCATCCTAGTTGAGGGTAAATCTCCTCTGAATATCATGGGAAATTTGCCCATATCCTTGTTTTGACCCTCTGTACCAAGGGTGTTTTTTATCAAGTAAGAAATTCTTCAGATAAAAACAGGACACAAAGGGGCACATTTTCAAGTGTAAGAGGGAGACTAGTACTGAAGTATGAAAAGGAAATAACCACAGCCAGCAAATACAATCTGATCTGAACCCTGTGAGGAGCTTAATAAAATTACTTAATTGCTTAATAAAAATCTTAAGCATGGGAAAAGACTGAGTGAACTGATAATATATTAGGAAACAGTGAGTAGCAGAGTAAGATGTTTTATCTCTATTTTATTTTTTTTAATATTTGCATGCATACTTATATAAAAGCTGTTACCTGAGCTGGGAATTCTGGAATTTAAACCATAGATATTTTTATCAAGGCTTTGAACAGCTTATGTGTCCCAAGAGCTTGGTAAAAACCAGGCAGCCCCAGCAAACCATGCTGTCAGATCATCAAGCCTGAGGCAAGCACATGCTTTCACCAGCTTAAAACCAGGAAATAAATAAATAATTTGCTAAATAAATAAATAAATGTCAGAAGCACTTTGAAATCTATTCAATTTTCTTTCACATTCATTTTTGACCTAATACAGTTCAGAAGAAAATGTCTTTCCAGAGGGCATTTAGCAAAGTGCCTTGGCAGTAGAAAAGACCTCTCATGCTCCTTCACTTTCCATTTTGGAAAACAGTTAATGCATTTCTGTTATTTGTGCTAGGTTTTTGTTTATTGCTTGACTCTAAGGTAACATACTGAGTGTGCATTCCCCTTGTTCTGTTTTTCTGCTGTTTGTAAAAGGCCAACTGTTGTAAGTAAATGTTACAGATTTTATTTGAGTTGCACTGAGCATTGCTAATCAAAACTGTTGAATTACAATATTTTTTACATTTATGGCAGACCACACTGAACAAAAGATGTTTTTAATCAACTAATCAAAGTATCTAAATATTTTTTCTCCAAATGTATGTAATGACTTTCTTAAATGTTTTGGGTTTTTGTTGGGGTTTTTTTGCTTAGCTATTAAACAATTAGGGTTTTGCTAAGGTTTATTCTACATTGTAATTCATGGGTTTTATTTAACTCCAAGCCCTTGGACAGAAAACATAATTCCTTGCAAGTTTCTAAAATCCATTTCTTTGAGATGGCTCTAATTTGTTGGCTCTATTTGTTGATGCAAATAATCTGCTGAGAAGGTCGTTAAGGTATGGATAATGGACTGAACTTTTCCTACAGATAGATTATATGTCATCTTTATTTTGTAAATGTGGCTTACAAAGTCTAGCATCTACCACCTCAATTTTATTTTGGTTCAGATAGCAATATTAATCAGAGTTGTTATTGTCTTAGCATTCATGCAGCAGCCACAGTGCATGAAAGCTGCAAAACTATTACCAGAGCTTCCAGCATTGTCACTGGTTTGATGATGGCATTTCTGACAGCTCTAGCCCTTACCTGGTGAATAAGTTATACCAATAAAATGATAATATAAAACCTATAACAATGACTATAAATGATTATGTAGCTTAATTTCTGCTAAGACAAAGATTTCAGAATCCTAAAAATAAAGAAGTTTGGAATAGGGCTAAATTAATACAGGATTTACTATGCAAAGAGTTTCCTGCAAAAAGTGAACTCTTTTTAGATGTGTTGAGCTGAGTGTAAGGGACAAGCTTTGGGGCACAAAGTCATTTAATCCATTGTGACAAAGCAGGAAGAGAACTTCTTAAGCAACAAAAGGCCAAGTCACAGGTTTGCCATTTCAGGATAAGAAGAAAAGTATAACATTTTCCACTTCAGAACTTTGCCCTTTAGGTTCTGAAGAGCTCTTTTTTTGCTCACTGACAATAAGGAAAGTTCAATGCAAGCAAGGGGGAGATGTTACCACTTTCAAGGTGTTAATATAATCACACATCTTTGTTTATGACTAGAAATTTGGCAAAGGTTCATTTCAGTATAACCCTTTTCAAAGATCATTTTGGAGTAATTTAGTGTCTTTGTTGCTACCTAAATAAGTGTTTCTGGCCCAATGAGAATCTTCTACATTGCTTGAAAATCAACAGAGGTTTCCTCTTCCACCTGTATGCTCAATATTCAACACTGCATTAGCAACATTCTACTTTTCTTAATCAGCACAACCTTATTTAATAATCCCTTTATTAATTCCAGGGATTATACATGTCTTCTGTAGAACATTTCATTCAGTATAGACAATGCTGTAGGAAAATGCAGAATTCACATTTTCAAACGGACTATAGTGGGAAATCTAAACCACTACCCTTACAGTCTTATAGATACAGAAATAACCTTACAGTTTTATAGGTACAGAAATAACCTTACAGTCTTATAGGTGCAGAAAGGCAGCTGTGATTGAGATCCAGATTGCTTACAGACTCTCATGTGGTATTGCATTTTGTCTAACTGCACCATGGAATAAAGAGCAACAACAAAAAATCTTTGCTTAAAGCTGTGTTCTCTCCAGCAGGGTAATTTACACGAAGAAAAAATATTTATGTTTTTAAGAACACTTGAGCATTCTGTCTCTTGCTGTCTAGAGTCTTTGTTGACTCACTTTTTGTGTTTTCAGACTTAATGTCTACATTTCTTTCTTCATGTTTGCCTAGCAGGCATATGCTCACACTCCCACCCTCACAAGGAGCTAGCTTGTGTCTGGTGTATTCAAGCAGTTGCAGTGAGCTTTGGGAATAGGTCTGAAAATAGCTGTGATAAACAGGACTTCTTGTGGATTTTATGCAGTTCCATACACCATCTTCTTTCTTGACAGTTAGACTTTAAATTACCAGACAGCTCTGGATTTCATTAAAAGGTCTGTTGATTATTCAGTATTTGTGGGATGTGATTCTGTGATTTATATATATATATACATATATATATATAAAATTGAGAACCAGGAAAGTGAGGATGGAAAAGTAGGTCCATCTGGGAAGACATCCAGGGTGAGTCAGTCACCCCCACACCTCAGGACTAGTTCTACCAAGACAAAAAGGAAGATAATCGTGGTAGGTGATTCCCTTCTGAGGAGGACTGAGGGCCCCATATGTCGACCAGATCCCTCCTACAGGGAAGCCTGCTGCCTTCCTGAGGTCCGAGTTAAGGATATTAGTAAGAACCTCCCTGACCTTGTGCGGCCCTCAGACTACTGCCCGCTTTTGGTCATCCAAACTGATATTGATGAGATTACAGAGAAAAGTCCAAAAGCGATTAAGCAGGGAGGTTTACTGATAGGAACAGGAAGATACACCTGATCAACACATGGCTTAGAAGTTGGTGCCACAGGCAGAGATTTGGTTTCTTTGACCATGGAGAGGTTTACATGGCACTGGGGCTACAGGCAAAAGATGGGACACACCTGTCTCAGAAGGGGAAAGGATCCTGGGGCAAGAATTAGCGGGGCTCATTGACAGACCTTTAAACTAGATTGGAAGGGGGAAGGGGATATAACACGGACTGCTAGTAGTAACCCTGAGAGGTACATGCCTGAAGAGCACTACACTGGGATTCCAGCTGCTCCAGCCAGCAAGTCAAAGTCAACTACATTGGGGGCCCAACTTAAATGCCTCTATGCTAATGCAAGTAGCGTGGGGAATAAACAAGAAGAATTGGAAATGTGTGCGTGCCTGCAGGGATATGACCTGATTGGCATCACAGAGACATGACGGGATGACTCCCATGACTGGAGTGTTGGAATAGAAGGATAATTTTGGGGAAGGACTTTTCATAAGGGCAGTTAATGACAGAACAAGGGGAAATGGGTTTAAGCTGAAAGAGGGTAGGTTTAGACTAGATACTAGGAAGAAGTTTTTCACTGTGAGGGTGGTCAGACACTGGAACAGGTTTCCCAAGGAAGTTGTGGATGCCCCCTCCCTGGACATGTTTAAGGCCAGGCTGGATGAGGCTTTGAGCAATGTGGTCTAGTGGAAGGTGTCCCTGCTGATGTCAGAGGGGTTGGAACAAGATGATCTTTAAGGTCCCTTACAAACCAAACCATTCTATGATTCTATTATACAGGCTCTTCAGGAAGGACAGGCAGGG
>NW_010311659.1:0-15711 GCF_000700745.2 Antrostomus carolinensis
TATCTGAAATGTGGGGGCCAAAAGGATGGGGTGAGGTTCTTTTTGGTGGTGGCTGGTTACAGGACAAGGGATAATGGGCAAAAACTGGAACACTGGAAGTTCCAAACAAACTAAAGGAAAAACTTCTTTACTGTGAGGGTGACGGAGCAGTGGAACAGGCTGCCCAGAGAGAATGTGGAATCTCCATCTCTGGAGATGTTCAAGCCCCGCCCCCCCCCTTCCGAATGCTTCTTGTGCAACCTGTTGTAGGGAACCCGCTTTAGCAAGGGAGTTGGACTAGATAATCTCCTGAAGTCCCTTCCAACACCTACCATTCTGTGATTCTGTGATTGTGATTCATGGGAGATGAATGGAATCTGAATTAGCCTTTCAAATGTTCCCAGTTCATACCTTTATTGAGTGAAAGACAGTATGCTTGGACAAATTACTTCCAACCTCTAGCAAATGCAAATAGATACTACAAGAAAAACAAAACATTTTCTCTGTGTTCTGTTTTCCTAAAATATATGCCTATCAAGCTCTGAGCAACAGCACCAATTAAACTAACCATAAAAGCTTGACAGTTGATGTTGAAACAGATAAAAAGGGAACACAAGTGAAACCTTTCAGTGGAGCGAGGAAACTGAAGGTGAGTCATAGCACCTGGAAATATCCGTTGATTCTGTATGAGACTTAAAGGACAAATTACAAGCAGATTGTAAAAATATAATTTTATAATGGATACAGCAACTTGGGTGCTGCAGTGCAATACATCTGTTTTATAGACTACTGAATAATTTAGTAATGAATTTTAAAATTAGAATACGTTACGAAGAGCCATTAATATTGCATGAAGCATTGTTGAATTACATGGTATCAAAATTACATCTGTTATAGGGTGTTTTTTCCAGTAATGGTCAACTATGTTTATACATAGCTGCTAGTTTTCTTAATTGTAAGTATTTTAGTGATGTTCTAGAGAGTGAAATCAACAGATGTTATATAGTGTATAGCTCTTCCAGATGTCAAACACTCCTCTTTTAATAGCCTAAATCAGCTTTTTTTTTAATCATCAATAACTAAACCATCACTAGAAACCTCCATTTTTAGTTTGCAACTATTAACTTGTATAAAACTTGTCATAAATTTTCCAGTGTGCCCTCAGAAAGATGACAAACACTGAAGCTTTAATCCTGTAAATTTCTACTTGATTATGATACACATCTGATTTTCTGAAGTTCCCCAGGGAAAATTTTGGAAAGTATGAAAACTATTGCTTTTGCAGAGAAATAGGCCCCATTTCTTTCTGCATCTGACCAAGTGTCACCATCTTTATCTTTCAAACTGCCATGTTTCTATGTTCTTCTCAGACAAAATCACAAAGCTTTCTGAAACCATGAGTGGTGAACAAAACTTCCTCTTTGTTGTTAGAATATAGAAGGATGTCTTATATAGTAAATTATTTTCTACTAATATGATGTACAGTATTATTCTATAAGGATTATATAGGCCAGTCTTTATTGCTATTACTTCTATTGATTAAAAAATCTTTTCTCATATTCTTCCACTGAATGCTGTCCTCATGACATAATTACTGAAACAGTATTTCAAGATGCTGATAGACTCTTTAATTAGCATTTTGAAAGTAATAAAAATTATTGCATCTGACCCTTTTGGTTCAGAAAGGCACAACCCTTGGCACAGCACTGTTGCAAAGAGCTACCACTAACTACTTTCCTTATTGAAGCCTAATTACAGCAATTTCAGTATCTGCCTTCCCAAATACAAACCTATATTCATTTTGCTGCAATATTACTGTCAGTTTCAGTACAGCTGTGAAATATAACAACCCATCTTGCTATACTAATGAAGCAGAGCTCTATGTTTAAAAAAAAAAAAATGGTAAAAATTATATTGAAGCCCAGATTTTTTTTGTGGATAGTAAGGTAAATTCGGTCTTTAGTCACCTGGTAACTACGTGGACCACCTCCTGCTTTTCCAAAGCTCTGAATCAAGTTGACTTTGCAGACTTCCAGTGAGGTACTTAGCATGGATGCAAACTGTTTTTTTCTCCCACTCCTGCCTCAAAACACAAGGTCATATCTCCACTCTTCTGTCCCTTGATGGGTACTCTCCAGCCGAAATCTGTTATGTAGCCATCTGTTTATTAACCACCAGCATTCTGCAAAATGCATCTGTAAAAAAATCTAGATTTTTTAGAGTTGCCAACTAGCACTTTAGAAAAACAATATCTATTTTCTGCACCCCAGTCTTGACAGTGATTTCCCTCAACCTTCTGCCTATTTTGACCTTCCTTATCAAGTAAATATTGGTCTATTCCTTTGCAATTCTTGATTGAATAGCGAATGTTCCTCCGTTTCATGTATTTTGTTCGTGCTCTGAAGTCCTTGCTGGTACAATTATTGTGGTAATGTATCCAAGAGTTTCTAAAAGCTGTTTTCTTTCTCCTGTCTGTGATTAAATGCATACTGAGTGTAAATCATTAAAGAATTGCAGTGCTAACAGAGTTCCAAATTTTGGAAACTGAAATGTCATCTTTAGGATATTGCAGAGGTTTTTCACTGATATAAGAGGGGTAGAAGGAAAAAACCAGTACGACTTTTCTTTCCTTCTGATACTAAAATTTATGTGATTGAATTTGTCCACATTATTAAAATTATAAGAGCTCCTTAGTCCACTTGTTCTTGGTCTGATATATATATATGTGTATGTATAAATATACTCTCACACAGAGAAGAGGTGATTGCAGGCAACAGAGTATGTGTTCAGAGTTAAAATTCCTGGGCAGGTTTCTTCAGGTGTTACTGCCTATCATTCTGCAGTTTGCAGTATGTTAGTTCACAGGTGCTGCTCAGTTACTGTCTTTGTCTGGAAGTAGATATAAACTATATGTTTTGGCAGTGGGAAAAGTTGGAGGAAGAAAGATGGTGGTCTTTTAGAGGGAGGGAGTGCAAAACTTTCCAGGCATGATTCTATTGCAGACAGGAGTTTTACCAGTAACTTACAAGACTCTGTGTAAGACACAGATGAAGAAAAGTATTATCACACCTCATTTGCTGTCAATTATATTGTGTCTTTTTGTTTATTATTTTAAACACATCATTAAGAATCACTGCATCCTACTACAAACTGAGACTCAAATTTTAAGCCAGTGAGAGGCAGAGTAACTTAAAAAAAATATTATTAATATTATAAACAGATATCTAGTTGATAGACAGAAATAGGCATCTGTTATAAAACAGATGTTTAAGATCAGCAGTATTGCTAACTTCCGGGGTCAGACCATAAAAACAACTGACTGTGAAAGACTTAGAGAATGAGCTACAGTGAATACAGTATGAGCCATATTTGTAGCTAATACAGCAAACTAATTACTGTGGCAGGTAAATCGCTGACAATCCCATGTTTTACATAAGTGTGTCAGGGTGTAGGTAAATTAGCTGAGTAGGCTATATTCTCTGAGTCATTCTGTTTAAGCCTTGCTGAAGGAGACAGATGGTGCATGCTACACATACTGATAGAATCCATTCTTACATCGTTTCTTATTCAGGGCAGTTGTAGCTAATCCACAATTCAGTGACATCCTGAGTGTGAATACTTCCTATAGTGCAACTTAAATTATCATATAGTCATGTAAACATATCATATAGCTATGTATCATATAGATTATACAATAATAATTATATTTCATTACAACCACTACAATAATGATAAAAATTCAACATTTTTGCAACACATACCAATAGTCAGTAGTTCTAAATTGTAAGACTCAGGAAAAAAATATAATTTTCACACATTTTATTCACATAGCCAAGGTCTGACATTCTCAAAGGCACCACTTGAGGACAGAGGTCTATGTACTACAGAATATAACTGAAATAAAATATATGAGTACGCCAAGGAGAAATAAAGATATCTTTAAATGTCTCTAGGCATAGGTGTTTTTTATATGCAAAGAATACAGTAAAGCTTTATCAAACACTTCATAGAATGAACTTAATTTTGACTCTTTTTTTTGTTAAATTCTAAATGGAAAAGGCATTCGTAATGTGTATGCTGTTATTTATTTAGTACAGGTCCATAGTCTTCATTACATTTCAAAGCATTATTTGCTGCTTTCTAGATTTGAATTAGTTTCTCAATCTTCCTCCAACAGAAATCTACCAGCTGTGACCATCAGTAATTCCTCTTTTTTGTCATAACAAAACACGTAGTGCCATATCCAGAGATAAATTAGTCTGGTGGGTTCAGAGATGGAAGTCAGCAAAATTAAAGAAGGAATGAATTACCTAAGAGCAGAACAACAAGGCTGAGAACAGATCCACGCTGAGAGTGCCATGGCACAGAGAGATGTACAACATAATCAGCAGAACAAAAATAAATGCTGTACTTCCAGTTGAAAAGACTCCAAAATTTCAGTCCAAACAATATAAATGAAAAATGCTTCTTCTTAAAATTTCTAGACTTTTTCTATTTTCTGACAACTTAAAACACCAGTTATTATTAAAATTATCTCAAATGTTATCAGGCAGTTCATTCTTTTTGTTTCCATTAACCACAATAGAGATGTGCTTTGTATTCCTAGAAGACGAAATACCCAGTTATAAAAAAATTAAATGTGCTATATTTAAGAAAAAAACATAAAAAAACCCTCATATTTTACACATCTATCTGTGTCACCACCTCAAATTCAATGCAGTTCAAGAGGTTATGTCTTTATAGACAGAACTTCCATTAAAAATATTTCCATGACATAAACGTCTATGCTGACTTTCACTAATTGGGAATCTACAGTATTTTTTAATGGAGGGCTCTTTCTTGGCATTGAAGAGAACAGAAGGATCTGCAGCTTTATAGACAGAAAGTTGATTAATTGGTGCTGTTGAGGGGGAGACAATAAGACGAAAAACCTCATGAGTTGAGATAAAGACAGGGACAACCCTTTCCAGTTACTGCCACAGGCAAAACAGACTTGACTTAATTCATTGCCAACTAAAACAGAGCTGAGTGGTGAGAAACAAAGAAAAGAAAAAAAAAAAAAAAAAAAAAAAAAAAAAAAAAAAAAAAAAAAAGCAGCACCTTCCCCTTTTTTCCAGACTCAACTTCATTACTTTGTTCCTGATGTGTGGATAAACCTGCTCTGGCGTGGTCTTCTCCAGGGGCTGCAGGAGAGTCTCTGCTCCAGCACCTGGAGCACCTCTTCCCCTCTTTTTTCTCTCACCTTGGTCTCTGCAGGGCTGTTGGTCTCATATTTTTTCCTCACTCCTCACTTTCACACAGCACTTTTTACCCTTTCCTAAATATGCTTTCTCTGAGGCACCACCACCTTGGCTGAGGGGCTCAGCTGTGCCCTGCAGTGGGTGGGTTGGAGACGCTGGAACAGGCTGTGTCGGACACAGGGAAGCCCTGGTCTCTCCTCACAGAGGCTGCCCCGCAGCCCTCCCAGTGCCAGCACCTGGGCACCTGTACCCCATATATAGACATAGGCTGTAAACAAGAAAAAAGGATTTTGACCATCTGAACTCTAACAGATGTGTATCACTGACACTCTCTCTATTGTTATACAACACAAAAAAATTTAGTCCTGCAAAAGGAGACCAAGTAATAGGGTAGTTCACAACCAGGAGTTGGCAAACTATCACTCAGTACCTCTGCACAGTTAAGGCCTGATAAAAACTCAGCCTTTCAGAATGGCTTGAGTTAAAAGTTGCATTCAGCCTCTGCCTGACACTGACTGTGTGATGCAGCGCACACACCTCACTTGCGAGGAAACAGAAGGGAGAACAAAGCTTCTCACAGGACTTCTGAACCCAAAGTTGTTTCTCAGTAAGGATGTGATCATATTTCAACCAGTTTCATAGTTCTACAGTATAGATATCTACACCTTAGCTGAACACATTTGTCACCCTTTACAGTCAATGAGAAACAGGCACAGTTCATCTTATTGTTGAATACACCTGTCGTTTGGAATTACTGTGAAAAACATTATTTATTTACCTATAGCTGATTTGGATTTAACCTAAAAATATCAAGTATTGAAATATAAACTAGAAAATTAATGAAATCCAAGAAGCATTAAATCTGTATTATTCTGTTATAGGAACATTGTAGTGCTTAAATAAAACTAGCTAGCTAACTGAAAGTCTGATCTTGTTCAGTTGTTCACAAGCTACAAGTAGTACATTGAACCCACTAGAAATGTTCAGCTACAACAGAGAGACCATCGCAGTCACCACTGTGTACATATTTAAACAGTAAAACAGATGTCCTCCATCATATGCTATCCAGAAGTTCCTAAGCTTCCACAGGCTGCATCTTTCCTTAGTTCCATTTGTCTTATTAAAATAAGGAAGAGAAAACAAAACCAAAGAAAAAAATGCACTAAAAACATATTAAAGATTAAAACTGAGAAAGGAACAGTGTGTCCATTGATCAGTAACTCTGAAAGACACTGTGAGAAAGAGATGCTTTGACACACATGTTCATGTTCAATGGGATAGTAAATTTCTGTTGATCTAATCCAGCAGCAAAAAGCAATTCCCTTTACAAAACAGAGCTGTCTTGGACCCTGCATTGAGGAGTGGAGTCAACACTGTGATTTCTTCCTATTCACGCCTCACCTGACTTAGGAGGACTAGGCACACTGAATAACATTTATCCCAGCTAGTTTTAGGTACCTAACCAAGCACTGTCGCTGCCAGCTTCTCACACAGTCAGTGGAGATCTGAATCACCTATGGCAGCTCTGGTCATAATTTAGCCACTTAGGTTAGGTGTCTAAACTTAAATTAAATTAATGCAGGCCTGATTACCTGCATAAAAATGGTCTCCCAAGACCAAACTTCAGGCAGAAAGGTGTAGGAGGGAAGCTATTTACTCCCATGGGCAAAGTTTTTGTCCAAGACATTCAGATGTGTTATAAAACAAATGTATGTGTGTATAAATATGGAGCTGGCCCAGCTAAGAAAAGTGGTGGTGCCTTAGCTGAAAGCTGGAAAATAACTACTTTAATAGGTGAATTAAGAACAGATTCTTATCATATTTTGCCATGTGTTATACAATTGAAAACACAAAATAACTCAGCCGGCTTTAGTAAACACCGTCCCCAAAGTACTTGGTTTTCATAGGTTTTCAACACAAATATGGGCGATGTTTAGTTAGTCAATATAATAGTGGGTTTTTTCTTGATATACAATAAGTGTCAATATCAGCATACTGATAAACAAAGATCTCTCTTGGCTAGAATTTTTTCCCAACATTTGTGAACACTCTGTTAGGTAGTCTGTCTAAAGCTTTCTGATTTTCTGAAATAGATGGTATTATGGAACTGTGGTAGTCATTCCATGGCTAAGGTTGTAAGTACCTTCCATTACAATCTCAATTAGACCCTTCCATCTAATTTTAACATCAGACTGTTCTATTAGAAATTTCTCGTGTGGTGTTCTGAAAGAAGATGATTTTTTTATTATTTTTTTTATATTTTTTTTTTCCCCTAGAAAGTTTGAGGGTAATTGGACAAGGCATTTGTGAGATTTGAGAAGCTGTAAAATCAGTAGTAATTTGCATTTGTTACATTATCCTAATGTATTTCAGAACAGCATATCCCCAAACAGCATGTTGTAAAAACGGCAAATGTGGTTTATTCTCCTGTCTTCACTGAGGAGTGAGGAATTTATGAGCTTTATAGGATTAGACAAAACTACCAGGGCTAAGGAAGAAGCAGAGCTTAAAAGATTCTCAGGCGCTGGGCTGCTGTCAGGGCTTTTGTTTAGCAGGTACTCAGCAAAAGCAGGACTTTGAAGCATCTTTCTGTCTGAGAATACCTTAAGAAACAGAATTAGGAATAAATAGAAACATTAGATTACGTCTTCTCTTCCTAAAAATAATCAAAATTCCTTTAAAATAACTAATTTTCAGATATGTCTCTCTATTAGTTTAGAAAAAAAAAAATTCTTAGAACATTCTGCAAGAAATAAGAACTTTGAAAACCAGGAAATTGTATTATTGTAAAGGAACAGTAATGAAACCTAAAGATCAGAAACTTTAATATTCTTATGTAAAGTACCAACACCTCACTTCTTTCTCCTATTCTTGATCACCATCATGTAGCTTTCAGGTCTAGTTCAAATACCATGTATTGACCTAGACTTTCAGGTCACTATCATCTGCTAAGTTATAAAGCACAACTGCAAAAATATAATGTCAAAATATGGGTACCATAAAATACTGAAAAAATATTACAAATTTAAACAAAAAGAAATCATACTTTTATGCCGTTCTACGCTCCTTTCCCTAGCTTATGAATTACACTCTGTAAAGTTCTTAGAACATATATATATATGTTACATAGGTTTACCTTTATTATCACAGGTAATTTATATACTTTCTAGTGTAAATCTCACTTTCATTTTTCACACTTTACTATGAGGAAGCTAAGAAACATAGATTTAGAGAAAGTCCCATATTATAATCCTGTAAACTGGTCAACAGAACATAGCCGTTACAAGTTGAAGACCAAAATCACTGTCCAGTTTGCATACAGATCAAAGGTTATGATATTATCCATTCTATTCTTTGTATTAATATTTTATATACCTTGATGTAGGTTTTAATGTACTGTATTTCACATACTTTTCAGTATTATTCATAGAACATAACTACGTCACAGAGCAGAGACTGATTCTTAATTCAGCTAGTAGGTAAGGCATGGAAAATAAATTATTTCATCTAACTTCAGCCACCAAAAATTTAATCATCATGTCCAAAGCAGTTGCTCCAAACTCTGTTAATCCCATGAAAAAAACAGAATTACCTTCAGAAGATAATTCATTTCCACTGAAGAGTCAACGATGTAGTTCATTTGCCTCAGAATAGGAATTCTGCTTTGTTTCAAAAGTTCTAGGATGCCTAAGGCATCAGGGTGGGGGTTGGAAAACATGACAGAAAGGCACTCTTTTGGAGACCACTTTGGAGCTGTTGCTGAAAGCAACACAAAGCATACCAAGATATTTAAAATGTCACTAGATTAAGGGTTTTGGGAATTGAATTCTACTCAGCTGTCAAGCTTGAACTAAATTCACAACTTCCTTGGTGACTTAAATTAGGTAAAAGTATTGCCACTCACCCTCACAGACATAAACATAAACCTAGCAGGTGAGTTTGTTAGTTGTGACTTTTTTTTTTTTTTTTTTTTTAAATGACATTACTTGGAGAACAGTTAGTACAGGTCTGACAATCTACGTTGCAGCTGCAGTACAGTTATACTGTCATAGAGAAATAATAAAGGTATAATGAGTGACTTTTACACCAAAGAGAACAAGTACAGACAGTTCTCTGAGTCCTTAACGTGTGAAAATATCACTAGCAAAATAATTAACAATGTTCTAAACCCAAGTTTTTCAGTCTCATCAACTTGAAGTATATGCTTAAACTTAGCAATTTCCAAGCATTTTCTGAACTAGAGGTTAAAAGATGAAGGATAAGCACAAGAGAGATAAAAAGAGATCACTGGGAAAAAAAAAAATGATGATAAGAAAGCTAAAAATATTTTCTTCTCTCTAGAGTAATACATGTTCTTGGAAATACATAATGATCTAACTACAGTGACACTTCTCTTACAATGAAAATTTATTCTTAAATCATTTAGCAATGGCAGTCTATGATGAATAAATTATACATGAAGATTAAGTAAAGCAGCATTAGAGTGTCAACTGCAACTTTTTTATTTTTTTAAACAGAATTAAGTCAAGGATACTTTAATGAGGGTTCTAATGTTTGAAAAAGCCATTAACAATCTAATAGCTCTAATGCATGAATCCAGTTTTACACAGATAATTTTGCTGTTCTCCCCTGTATATATATTGGTGACATTATTTTATGCATCATCTAGAAGTACTCTTCAGAATAATTTAAGATGTTATTTTTATGGTGAAGATACAAATCTTGAGGTCTAAAGAGGTTCCTGTAATTGTAGATTTTTGAAAAGTCTGAGGTGCTTTGGGCAAATTTTACCAACCTACTCTTCCTCTTCACATGCAAATGATGGCATAGCAATATTTGAATATAGTTATAGGTATCTACATTTAATGGACTATTAGAGCAATCAGTGCTAACCAGTTGATTTAGTCTACAAGTTTCTTGTACCATGAAAGAACTTTATGCAGAGATTTGAAGTCTTGCTTATAATTACCCTTCTACTTCAACAAACCATTCAACTCTAGTAGCTTAGTCATTTAAACACCAAGTGAGTGATATGTAAGCTTCCTTGGTAATCAGCTGAGGGCAATCATATTTTCAGTTAAGGAAATGCCCTACATGCAAGTGTGAAAAACAGAAAAAAAAAAAAAATCCTTCTATGTTCTTTAGAGGTTTCCTGCATCAACATGACATATTTTATTCCATAGTATCACTCATCTTTCTTCAAAAAATTCAAATTAATATCTCCTATAAAAAGACTAACAAAAGGAACCCATCTCAAATCAATTTTTAATGATAGATCATTTTAATGATTTCTATCCACAGCACAGAGATTTTATTTGTTAAGCTGACAAAGAAAATTAGCTCCACTTTTCCTTTAAAATCCTCTCCCACAAACAAACTAACTGGCACTGTATAACAGATAAGAGAATTGTAAATATAGCCCAAGAAACTGAGATTCTTTACTATTCTAACATATATTTGATAGACATTAAAAAGATTATTAAGTCCCTCTCCTTTTGCTATTTGGCATAAGCAGCTTAATACATTTCACTTTAGTCTACCTTTTTTTTTTTTTTTTTTTTTTTTAAAAAAGTCTGTACACTAAATGAAACCGAAGAAATGCAGGGCAGACAACTCTTCATTCAGAGAACTAATAATCTCACTAAGCCATAAGCCCTGACTCGAATGAGCTATCGTTTTTCACTTTTCTTACACATCTGGGAGGCATTAAGCAATTTTTCCTATGAAGGGAACTTCTTTCCTTGTCCAAAGGAAGTACTTCCCTTGTACAGCATCTAACTAACAAGCCACTTTAAGAAAAGAATAAGCTGAGAATCTTGTCTAATTGAAGTGCTACATGCAGGTTACATGTGAGTAAAAGCCCATGGTGAAACTTCTACCTCTTAAATTTCTTCTGACTACAGGAATCCTGGACATGGATAGAGATCCTGCTTTCTTTATGAAGTACTATATCGTTGAGAGTCTTGATCTTGTACTGTAAATCTTCACTACATAACAGGATGCTAGAAAGTGCTATGTGGTCTATGATATGCAAGGTCATATAAAGTAGATGTTCTCTAGACTCTGTGCAGGACACTTACCTACAATTCATAGGGTTTGAAATGAATTATTTCCAGGTCTTTTTCCATCCTATGACCCTACTACTTGACCTCCAGATGATGGCATGTAAGATCAGTTCTAAAGTTATACATTTCGTCCCTAATACTCAGAAAATAGCTTTGTCTAAGTTTTCATTCCTATCATTGCACCTGCACCGTGCTTCTGAAGGAGATTCAAAGGGTTGAAGCTTTGATGGAGTGCTTGAACTAGAAGTGAACCTGAGGAGAGAATCCGCCACTGATTCTGAGGAATGTGAAATCCCATGTCTGAGGAAGGGTGAGAAGATAGCTGGCTATCAGTGCTGATTAAAAAGCACTCTTACAATCAGACATAGAACCGTGCTGTTCTACATTTCATTGCTGAAGTCTGAACGTGCACTTGGTTAAATAAAAAATAACGTTCCCATTTATTCCAGTGATTGTCAGACTAAGCTCCTGAGAGGACACTTGTCATGCTCTTTAAATACAGGTCAAACCATTTCAGCAGCACATGCTTCAATTTACAGTTTTCATAAGACATTATGTCTCGTAGAAATTACAAATGAAAGTTGTTTCTAGTTTGCCTTCTGATACAGTTTAGTCTCAGAAATTATAATTGAGCCATATATAGCAGAGAGCGGGTGAAAAGGAAATGTCACAGCAAAAATACAAAGGCTACCTTATACATGATAACTTCTCTTTGTCAAGGCAATTCTCACGAAATACTGACTAGTACCTTAAGGAAATTAGTGTGAATTATGGTCATGGGGATCAGAGGGAAAGAAAGATGTTAAACTTGTCTTTCTTGCTTTAAAGGTTATTTCTAATTTTTCATTTAATCTCCTTAATGAGACACCTGTTGTTACTTTAGACATACTTGCTTAATTCAACAGGTGACAGATTGAACCCCAGTCTTCAAATATTAGAAGATAATAGCTAGTTACAGACTTTTTTATAAGGATCATAAAGGAAAAAACCCAATCTCAAGTGTTCAGAGAATTCAAAATGTTCAGGAGTGAGTGACCCATTCCCAAGTTTTAAATGTTAATTTTATACAACTGATTTTCAAAATAAAAGCATATGTGCTCCAACATAAAGCATTACATGCCTATTAAATAGCTTTACAAGTGAATTTATTAGGATGTTAAGAAGTGCGTCTATTTACAGTTTATGGGCTATGTTTCATATTCAGTGCTGGTACCTAATGCTAGTGCTAAATGTCAGGTCACAAGCATCACTTTGAATCTGGGCCTTTCCTGTTTTTTCTGCTGACTTTCAGCTCAGCTTTGAGCTAAATCCCACAGGTGGTGTTATGAGAAATGTTTGCTTTTATCACAGAGCAGACAACAAGAGTCATTAAACTTTGATGACTTAAATGGAGTAATGTTCAACAAAGCAACACACGCAGTGGAGAATATTTTTCTTTCGAGTGTGAAAGATATCATTACTTGGTACCAGATTACCCTGAAAAGGCTTCAGTAACTTGTCTGAGAATAATCTGAAAAATTGGTTGACAGTCATAACAAAGGTTTGCTGAGACTCTTCTCTCCAGGATGCATGTGCTCCATAATAAACCTCATAGTCCTTATCCACCAGTTATCCATAGGAGGGGACATGCTGAAGAGCACAGGAGTTTTCTCTCACCATCAACTTAACTTTCACACACAACAACCAATGCATCAGTGAAACAAGGGCATGCAGGTCTCTTTCATTTATGTGCATGAGAATCTCTGCTGGGTTAGTCAGTTCACGTATAGTCTTGTATGACTGGAGTGAGAGAGACTGAAAGGAGAAAGTCAACTGCAGAAATGCAAGGATACTTCATGGCCCAGAGGAAATATTTTATTCCAGAAGAAATGCAAAGGTGGCTCTTGGGCTCTTTTACAAGCTTTTTCCCACAACCTAAGGATGCTCACCAGTCATGATAAAACTGAGACAGAGAAGCATGTGCAGATATTTATTGTTTTACGTGATCTGATCTTCCATTAGCAGAGTACAACATGTTTATATGTGTCTCTGATGACTGACTATAAACCAAAAATGTACTGTCATGTTTTTGTGAGAAGAGGTATTTAAGTGACAGTGGAAGCTGAACAGGAGCAATGACACCAAACAATGCTGCATCCTGCTTATAAGAAGCAGTAACAGACAGAGAGACTTGTGCCCTGAAAGGATGCCAGAGCTTATATCTGCACTGCTAAACTTACCCACTCCAGGGAGGGGTCCCTGCCTACAGACCAAGTGTTAGGCAATAGTGCTCCACACTTCTGAGGACTAGTCCACTAAAGCAGACTGGCTACATCCACAATACAAAGAAATCAGTGCTGGATCTTTCCTGAGACTCATGTAGGCAAGGTGTCATGATTTATATTTTTTAAAATTTATTTTTTCTCCCCAGGACAAAGTGAATGATGTGAGGGCTCTGCTGCAGTTCACCAAAATGATCCTGTTACAGCATGAAAGTGAGGTCACGTATTGCATGTCCAGGGTGTGTAGTTAGGGCATATATGAGGTCGGGATAATATCAAAGGGAGGAAACAAACTTGCTTCAATCCTGTCTACCACACTTTTAAAATATATTCTGCATATGTTTGCTTGATGCATTTTTTGTGAGCTTCAGCATGAATTACCATTCATGCAATCCGGAATGGCAGGGGACCTGCATGCCAGGGGGAATTTGGAACTGAAACTGATTAACACCAGAGATGTACTCACAGACAGCAGTGAGGAAACATACTCCAGCTAAGAGAGGTTTAGGAGTATATATTCCCCTGTGTTTCTGGGGAAAATGTAATAGCTAATTATCCTTTCAACATGTATCTTTTTCTTTTGAATTCAGTCTTACTTAATACTAAATTATTTCTTTTCTATGATGATATGAGGCAGTTTAATCCTACCAGAGCAAGTATCAAGCTTTACAGTGGAATAGGAGTGCAAGGAAATAGTGATTAGTATCACTTATGATGTTTTATAATGATGTACAAGACTTTTCTGGATTTTTTATTTATTTTTTTTTTTTTTTTACCTTTTAGAGTTTCATGACATAGTAACTGTATTTTCTCTCCTTGCCTTGCTGACATATATTGAAACCTCTCTCCATCCATTCACTAAGCGTTTAGGTAGAAGATGACCTTCACAATTAAAAAATCTTTTCCTCTTTTTATTTTTTATTTTTTTAAGAAGTACAGTCTCTACATATTAGTGTTAGAGACAGCCTTTTCTTACTGACAGTGCCCTGAGTAATACAAAATTCCTGTTTGTCAGTAAACATCCCTGCTACTTCAACACATCACTAAAATGAGATAATAATAATAAAAATCCTTCTTCTTTTAAGGATGACATGCTCCTCTTGCACTGTAGCCTCTGTTGGCACCATATGATCAGATGAAAATAAGAGTGACTTGAGAGAGGGTGGAAGAGTAAATTATTCACAGTGAATAATTGAATAACATTTAGCCTCTATTTCATGTGTCAAGTGCCCACAAGTAGCTTAATACTTTCTCAACTATATTCATTACCTGAGACTATTCACTACATATTTTCTCTCAATAATATGGATTTTAAGTTGTTCATTTGAACCATTTATTCAAATGCAATATTAATTTTCTTGACATACAAATTTTGTTCAATGAATGGGTAAATGCAAATGAAATCAAGTATCTGGTGGAAATATCTTAAATGAAAAATTCATAATTTACTCTCTCAAATATTTGTTATGTGAGCAGTAAACATATTTTTAGTAACAAGTCTTCACTAGAATGTCTGCAAAAACTATGAGTACAACTACAAGACGTTTAATAGCTATATTCCATTTGTTAAGGTAGTCTTCTAGAATGGGAAACCAAATCCACAAAAAAGATTAACACAATCCTCCCCCAAACCCCCAGAAAAAACCCCAAAGAAAAATCATGCCAATATTAATATAAACTGGTCTGCTATTAATTTGTCTCTTAAGCAAGTTTCTTCTAGGTAGTCCTTAAGGTTTTGGGATAGGTTCTGATGTTTCTTTATTTCCCCCCTTTTTCTCTAAAGCACTCTGATATGTGCTTCACAACCTTATCTGTGAAAAGCTATATATAGCAGCACAGAGGTCAGCCTCACCCCTTGTCAGGAGTAATAGAATCATAGAATCATAGAATGGTTAGGGTTGGAAGGGACCTTAAAGATCATCTAGTTCCGCCCCCCCTGCCATGAGCAGGAACACCTTCCACTAGATCAGGTTGCTCAGAGCCTCATCCAGCCTGGTCTTAAACACTTCCAGGGAGTCCTTGGAACAATAGTTTTAGAAGTGTAACCTAGCCCTTTTTTAACTAGCATATATGATATCCTCTTGACATTGCTCTCATAAGCTCTCCCCCCTCTCATTTCAAAATGCTTTATTACATGTTGCATATTCTTTCTCTAAAAGCTAGTTA
>NW_010311659.1:16070-18251 GCF_000700745.2 Antrostomus carolinensis
GCTCAAAGCTATTTACTTGTTCTGTTCTCCTTAAAATATTTCATTATGGTAATTTACTTCTATGGAGGCTTTCCATAGAAGACTATTGAGATCGTAGAATCATGGAATATTTAGGTTGGAAGGGATCTCAAGGATCATCTGGTCCAACACTTCTTTGCAAAAGTATGGCAAAAGCATGGTCTAGAAAAGATGACTCAGTACCCTGTCCATCTGAAACTTAATAGTGTCCAATGTTGGGGAATCCACCTCTTTTCTGGGGAGATTATTCCAATGGCTGATTGTCTTTATTGTGAAAAATTGTGCTTTTCTGTCCAATTGGAATATCCCCAGGTAACTTGTACCCATTACGCCTTGTCTTTTTCTATGTGACTCCTTGTATAAAAGGAGTCTCCATCTTCTTTGTAGCTACCTTTTAAGTACTGGAACTTGGTGATGAGATCTCCCTAAGTCTTCTTTTCTCAAGGCTGAACAAACCTGGTTCTCTTAGCCTTTCCTCATATAGTAGGCTTCCCAGAACTTTGATCATCTTTGTGGCCCTACTTTGGACTCTCTCCAGCCTGTCCACATCTTTTTTGTATAGCGGGGACTAAAATTGAACACAGTATTCTAGGTTTGGCCTGACAAGGGCTGAGTAGAGTGGGATAATGACTTCTTTATCTCTCCTAGTGATGCCCTTGTAGATGCAACCCAGCATCTTGTTGTCTTTCTTTCCTGCGGCAGCGCACTGTTCAATCATATTGTGCTTGTTGTCCACCAAGACCCCCAGGTCCCTTTCCACAGAGCTGCTCCCCAGTCGAGTAGATCCCAGCTTGTGCTGCACCCCTGGATTATGTTTTCCCAGGTGCAGGAACTTTCATTTATCCTTGTTGAACTTCATAGGGTTCTTGTTAGCCTACTCTTCCAGCCTATCCAGGTCTCCCTGCAGGGTGGCTCTCACTTCCAAAATGTCTACCTCCGCACTCAATTTGGTATGATCAGCAAACTTAGTCAGGTACACTTAATCCTGTCATCCAGATCACTTATGAAGATATTAAACAATGTTGAGCCCTGGGGGACCTGAATTGTGACAGGTTTCAAGTTTGAAAAGGAGCTGTTTACCACCACCTTCTAGGTGATGCCTGTGGGCCAGTTCCCTATCCACCACATGGACCATTTGTCTTGACTGTAACGCATCAGTTTCCCTAGGAGGAGGCTGTGGGAAACTGTATCAAAAGCCTTGGAGAAATCCAGGAAGAATATATCCTCCACTTGCTCCATGTCAACCAAGCAGGTTATGTTGTCATAGAAGGCAATCTGATTTGTCAAGCATGATTTATCCTTGGCAAATCCGTGCTGGCTTTTCCCAACCAGATGCTTCATTTGACTTGTGGTAGCCCCCAGGAGGATTCATTCCATAACTTTTCCAGGGGTTGAAGTAAGACTGATGGGCCTATAATTTTTTGGATCCTCCTTTAAGCCCTTCTTGTAGATGTGGGTGACATTAGCTTTCTTCCAGTTTTCTAGGACATCCTCCAATTTCCACAAATTCTCAAAAATTATGGAGAGCAGCCTCACAACAATGTCAGCCAGCTCTCTTAACACCCTCACGTGGATAGTGTCTGGGCCCATTGATTTGCAGGGGTCAAGCTCCTGCAGCAGTTTGCATTCCAACTCTTCCTTCAATGATGGCAGGTCTATGACTGCATTGACCTGGATTTTTGTTCCCAAGGCTTGGGGCTCAATGCTGTTAGTAAAGACAGAGGTGAAGAAAGTGTTGAGAACTTCTGCTTTTCAGCATTTTTGGTGACTAATTCATCTCTCCTGTTTAACAGCAGGCCAATATTTTCCTTCTGTTTCTGCTTGTTTATGTGCCTGAAGAACTTTTTCTTCTAGTCTTTGATGTCTCTGGCCAATTTCAATTTGAGCTGAGCCAGAAAGTCAAGTCTGCAATATACTATATTTACCCCTGTTGCACTAAACCTTTTGTTCATTTGAGATTTACTCAAATTAAAATCATTAGCACCTATACTAATTAAATAGGAAATCCAAACAAATAGTTTGACTCGATAAGTTTTTCTTATCATATATCTAGCCATATGTTGTGGTAGCTACAATGAGAAAGAAACGTGTGATCTTTCTCAAGAACACATCTTTTTCATAACATATACTTATGCACAAGCCAAACACTGCAGGTCTCTTTCC
>NW_010311659.1:18284-23277 GCF_000700745.2 Antrostomus carolinensis
CTGCTAACAGCATGGCATTTCATTTGTTTTAGGTCTGTGTTTTGCCTGATTCACAGCCATATTCTGTACTCTTTTCCATAATTATCTTCAGTATTATCCTGTTGAATACCTATTCTGAAGCAAGGTCCCATCTTCCACTATCTCTATATTGAAGGGATATTACTGTGCTTCTCATGCTGTCCGCAAATTCATTCTCTATTGCAGCTACTGTGTTTTAAAAACAACAGGTGCTCCATGCCCCTTGTCCATCTTAAACAATTGCTGTTAAGATGTAGCATCAGAATAGGCCACCTTGGCAACAAACAAACATAAAATCCCCCATTTCAAAGTCTGGAATACAGGTCATGTAACACTTGTAACTCTGTAAAAATAATTCATTTGATGAATTACACTCCAACTAAACACAATCATGCATGTAGTCAGAGGGTAAGATTCATACTCATAAAAATGCAAAAGAACAGTAGAAAGTAAAGTATATCCTTTCACTACTGAGCTAACTCCTTCTTTCATTCACCTCAGAATTGTTTTGGCCATGAATTGGGAAAAAAAAAAAAAAAAAAAAAAAAATAAATCCTGCAGCATAAGAATAGCCATTTTCCATCTTTCATGAGAGAAATTCAAAAGGCTGTGTTTGGTAATTATAGGTCAATTTTTAAAAAGTCATGGGAAGATACATCCTATTCTCTTACACCTAGTCTTACTGTCTTGTTCTTAGGTTCTACTGGTACTGTGGGAATTAGTACTGTTTTAATTCGTAATTTTTCCTGGGCTTTATGTTTGATGTTTTATTTCCTCAGTGGAAATTTTAAAATATAATTGTGTATTTTTCTCTTAAAACCTATGTTCTAGTTATGTACTTTTCAGTACATAGTTTACAGACACTTGTAAATTTAGGAAAGCTAGCTAAGAGAAGAAAACTGTATTGTCAGAGAGTTTAATTCTGGACTTTGCATTTTTATTGTGAAAGTGTGCAAGGGGATGAAAATCATAAAAAAATACTGTCACTTTGTTCCTTCAGTTATACCTATTACAGTTTGTTGCAGTCAGGGTCTGGCGACCAGAAGATGTCGCGCTGTACGGAAAGATAGGTCCCCTCCTTATGACGTAAGCAGACGGAAGTGACGTTGCGAACCCTATATAATGCCGTGTCACCTATCAATAAACGCCATTTGCCGTCCACCCTATTGGTGTCTGTGAGCTGATGGACCGAGCAACCTGGGGTTGGTTGCCATGCCGTTCCTGAACCAGGTCGCCACGCCTTCGCGGAAGGCAACAACAGCTGAATCAAAAATTAGTTCAAAATGTCCCATGGCCTGTGTTAAAGCCTGACAAGATGATTAAGATCGTCTTTTCTGGCCTCAGTTTAAGTGTTTTGCCAACAAGTTGAGTTTATTTTATGTATGAGCATTTTTTAATACAGATACACAGTTGTGAATTTCTTTTAAAGCAGACAGGAGAAAGCTGATTTACATGAGTTTGCACACCAAGGACGCTGAAGACAATACAGGTCAAACAGGCTCACAACTTATTTAACTTACACCTTCTTCTAACCTCCTGGCATAATGATTTGGCATAATGATTGCACCAATTTACAGTCCTTTATATATCAGCATAATGAAAGCAAGTAAAAAAGATTCAAAGTGAGTTTAATGGGAAAGGCTCTAATTTAGACAACATTATGAATATTTTTTGGAGTTTCACCATAGAAATTAATGGTGTGGAATATCTATTAATTCACCTATTCCATCCCCTACAGCACAATAAATCTACCCAGGCCTTACGTGGGTCTATCTTAGATGAGAAAGTAATAAGAAGTTGTCCTAGAAAGCACCTACTTGGCCAACAATTTGGGGAAAATTTCTGACCATGTAGGAGGGGAAATATATAACTGATTAATTTAGACATGTGACTCAAAAGAAATTTGTCATTCAGGAATAAAATATACATACAAATAGAAAATCTTCTAATATGTCTAAATTTGCTGTACCATTCATAACAGATTGTACACAAAATTCAGGTACTTCCAACCATTTCTGATTTTCTAACAACTAGGTGCCATAGTGATTTCACTTAGAGAATACTACTAAGATCTTTTTTACTTTTACAATATTTTAGAACATGTTATTTTATAAAGCAGGAAGTGGCCACCATGATCACCTGTCCTCTGAAATGTGGACACTAGGAAGACACTGCGCTGTACTACCTACTCCACCACTGCTGAATGCAGAGTGTAGTCCCAACACCAACTCAGTATTGTCCTGCTTGTATATGAAATATTCACATCAGTTCTTTCAGTTCAAGTGTCTTAATGGGAGTTTACATACAGCTGACGAACTCTCTGATAACTGAATTTATTTTTCCCCAGTCACGTAGCCCTGGAATATAATTTCTTATCTTCCAATTTATTCAGAGTGTGAGTACAAGTTTGGACATACTAAAACACAAGTTTATTTGCTTATTTCTAGTTTAGAAGCATCCATATAACTTTCTAGAAACTTATCATTCTTTCCATTATTTAATATTTTCCAGTCTTTATCAGTGATGTTTTATTCCATATCGTAATAGCAATGTGAAATACATGGGTGCAAAAATGCAATACCATATATACACATAAGGCAGCCAAGGGCAAAGCTCTGTTTCCCAAGTTTCATAGACTGACTAATGCCAAGATTGTTTAAATCTAGCCCCTCGTACAGCAGATACCAACAAGGTGCTATGCTGGACCTTATTCTCACCAACAAGGAGATGCTGGTAAGGAATGTGAAGTTCAAAGGCAGTCTTGGCTGTAGTGACCGTGAAATGGTGGAGTTCAAGATCCTTAGGACAGTGAGGAGGATGCACAGTAGGCTCACTACCCTGGACTTTGGAAGAGCAGACTTTGACCTTTTCAGGGACCTGCTGAGTAGAGTTCCATGGGATAAAGCCCTGGAGGAAAGAGGGGCCCAAGAAAGATGGTTAATATTCAAGGATCATCTCCTCCAAGTCCAGGAGTGATGCATCCTAACAAAGAGGAAATCAGGCAAAAATGGCAGGAAGCCTGCAGGGATGAACAAGGAGCTCCTGGACAAATGCAAAGACAAAAAGGTTGTCTACAGAGGATGGAACAAGGACAAGTAGACTGGGAGGAATACAGGGAAATTGTCCAAGCAGCCAGGGATCAGATCAGAAAAGCTAAAGCCCTGGCAGCATTAAATCTGGCCAGGGACATCAAGACCAACAAGAAAAAAGTTTAAAGGTATGTTGAGGGTAAAAGGAAGACTAGGGAAAATGTGGGTCCCCTCCAGAAGGAAACAGGAGACCTGGTCACCTGAGATATGCAGAAGGTTGAGGTATTGTTTTTTTGCCTCAGTCTTCACCAACAAGGCCTCAAGACACATTCCTCAAGTTGCAAAAGGCAGAGGTAGGGACCAGGAGAATGAAAAGCCACCCACTGTAGGAGAATATCAAGTTCAAGACCATCTGAGGAACCTGAAGGTGCACAAGTGCAAGGGACCTGAGGAGGTGCATTCACGGGTCCTAAGACAACTGGTGAATGAAGTCGGTAAACCACTACCCATCATATTTGACAAGTCCTAACAGTCTGATGAAGTTCCTATGGACTGGAAAAGGGGAAACAATATCCCCATTTTTAAAAAGGGGAACAAGAAAGATCCAGGGAACTACGGGTTAGTCAGTCTCACCTCTGTGCTTGGCAAGATCATGGAGAAGTTCATCCTGGTAACTATGCTAAGGCACATGGGAAGTGAGGAAGTGATTGCAAACATGGCTTCACCAAGGGCAAATTGTGCCTGACCAATTTGGTGGCTTTCTATGACGGAGTTAAGCATTGGCAGATGAGGGAAGAGCAACTGCTGTCATCTACCTAGACTTGTGCATGTCATTTGACACTGTCCCACACAACATCCTTGTGCATGGACTAGACAGATGGACTATTCAGGGGATAAGGAATTGGCTGTATGGTTGCACTCAAAGAGCTGCAGTCAACAGTTCAATGTCCAAGTGGAGACCGGTAATGAGTGGCATCTCTCAGGGGTCAGTATTGGAACTGGCACTGTTTAACATCTTTGTCGGTGACATGGACAGTGGGATTCAGCGCACCCTCAGCAAGTTTGCCAATGACACCAAGCTGTGTGGTTCAGTCAATGTTGGAGGGATGGGATGCCATCCAGAGGGAGCTTGACAGGTTTGAGAGATGGGCCCATGCAAACCTCATGAAGTTCAACAAGGCCAAGTGCAAGGTCCTGCACTTGGGTCAGGGAAACCCCAAGCACAAACACAGGCTGGGCAGAGAATGGGTTGAAAGCAGCCTTGAGGAGAAGGATTGAGGGTGCTAGTGGATGAGAAGCTCAACATGAGCAGGCCATGTGTGCTTGCAGCCCAGAAGGCCAATCTTATCCTGGGCTGCATCAAGAGAAGCATGGCCAGCAGGTTGAGGGAAGTGATTCTCCCCCTCTACTCCACTCTTGTGAGACCCCAGCTGGAGTATTGCATCCATTTCTGGGGCCTCCTACATAAGAAGGACATGGATCTACTGGAATGAGTCCAGAGGAGGGCCACGAGGATGATCCGAGGGCTGGAGCACCTGTCCTACAAGGACAGGCTGGGAGAGTTGGGGCTGTTCAGCCTGGAAAAGAGAAGGCTCTGGGAAGACCTTATAGCAGCCTTCCAATACCTGAAGGGGGCCTACAGGAAGACTGAGGAGGTACTTTTTTCAAGGGCCCATCATGAGAGAAAAAGGGGTAATAGCTTTAAACTGGAAGAGAGTAGGTTTAGATTAGATAATAGGAAGAATTCTTCACTGTGAGGGTGGTCAGACACTGGAACAGATTTGCCCAAGGAAGATGTGGTTGCCTCCTCCTTGGAAGTGTTCAAGGCCAGGTTGGATGAGGCTTTGAGTAACCTGGTCTAGTGGAAGATGTCCCTGTTCATGGCAGGGGGTTTGGACCTGGATGAGCTTAAATTTCCCTTCCAATCTTACCCATTCTATGATTCT
>NW_010311659.1:23618-65616 GCF_000700745.2 Antrostomus carolinensis
GAGAATGGGTTGAAAGCAGCCTTGAGGAGAAGGATTGAGGGTGCTAGTGGATGAGAAGCTCAACATGAGCAGGCCATGTGTGCTTGCAGCCCAGAAGGCCAATCTTATCCTGGGCTGCATCAAGAGAAGCATGGCCAGCAGGTTGAGGGAAGTGATTCTCCCCCTCTACTCCACTCTTGTGAGACCCCAGCTGGAGTATTGCATCCATTTCTGGGGCCTCCTACATAAGAAGGACATGGATCTACTGGAATGAGTCCAGAGGAGGGCCACGAGGATGATCCGAGGGCTGGAGCACCTGTCCTACAAGGACAGGCTGGGAGAGTTGGGGCTGTTCAGCCTGGAAAAGAGAAGGCTCTGGGAAGACCTTATAGCAGCCTTCCAATACCTGAAGGGGGCCTACAGGAAGACTGAGGAGGTACTTTTTTCAAGGGCCCATCATGAGAGAAAAAGGGGTAATAGCTTTAAACTGGAAGAGAGTAGGTTTAGATTAGATAATAGGAAGAATTCTTCACTGTGAGGGTGGTCAGACACTGGAACAGATTTGCCCAAGGAAGATGTGGTTGCCTCCTCCTTGGAAGTGTTCAAGGCCAGGTTGGATGAGGCTTTGAGTAACCTGGTCTAGTGGAAGATGTCCCTGTTCATGGCAGGGGGGTTGGAACTAGATGATCTTTAAGGTCCCTTCCAACCCAAATTATTCTGTGATTCTATGATTCTATGATAAGACAAAAATGGTTTAACACATGAAGAAAAGCTGAATGCACTAGCAAAGCAAAATACTTCCCACCAGCAGGTATATGTTCAGCCATGTCTGGACACATAATGGTCACTTGGAAAGACAAATGCTATAACTCCAAATGTATAACTTCATACTCCCTTCCTTCTTCCCCCAGCTTTAACTGCTGAGCACGTCATATACTATAGGCCATCCCTTTGGTTGGGGAATTGGGGTCAGCTGTCCCAACTGTGGCCCCTCCCAACTTCTTGTGCACCCCCAACCTACTTGCTGGTGGGGTGGTGTGAGAAAAAGAAAAGGCCTTGACTCTGTGTGAACACTGCTCAGAAATAGATAAAACATCCCCGTGTTATCACAGAATCATGGAATCATAGGGGTTCAAAGGGACCTCTGGAAATCAGCTAGTCCAACGCCCCTGCCAAAGCAGGTTCACCTAGAGCAAGTTGCACATAACTACATTCATGGTGTTTTTTTAACATCTCCAGAGAAGGAGACTCCACAACCTCTGTGGGCAGCCTGTTCCACTGCTCTGGCACCCTCACAGTAAAGAAGCTTTTCCTCATGTTTATGTGGAACTTCCTGTGTTCCAGCTTGTTCCCATTGTCCCTTGTTCTATCACTAAAAAAAAATTATCAACACTGTTTTGGTCATAAATCCAAAACATAGCACCACATGGGCTGCTATGAAGAAAACTAACTCCATTGCAGCCAAACCAGTACAATTACTCTTTCTAATCTCTTAACTAAAAAAACCCCATGTGCTAATGGTTTTTTTTGGGGCAGGGAAAAATTTAATGAAATACAACAAGGGCAAGGGTAGAGTCTTGCATCTGGGCAGGAACAACCCCAGGTTCCAGTATAAGTTGGGAAATGAGCTACTAGAGAGCAGTGTAGGGGAAAGGGATCTGGGAGTCCTGGTGGACAGCAGGATGACCATGAGCCAGCACTGTGCCCTTGTGACCAGGAAGGCCAATGGCATCCTGGGGTGCATTAGAAGGGGTGTGGTTAGTAGGTCGAGAGAGGTTCTCCTCCTCCTCTACTCTGCCCTGGTGAGGTCGCATCTGGAATATTGTGTCCAGTTCTGGGCCCCACAGTTCAGGAAGGACAGGGAACTGCTTGAGAGAGTCCAGTGTTGAGCCACAAAGATAATTAAGGGAGCAGAACATTTCCCTTATGAGGAAAGGCTGAAGGAGCTGGGTCTCCTTAGCTTGGAGAAGAGGAGACTGAGGGGTGACCTCATTAATGTTTATAAATATATAAAGGATGAGTGTGGAGCCAGACTCTTCTTGGTGACAACCAATGATAGGACAAGGGGCAATGGGTACAAGCTGGAACACAGGAGGTTCTGCTTAAACTTCAGAAGAAACTTCTTTACAGTAAGAGTGACAGAGCACTGGAACAGGCTGCCCAGGGAGGTTGTGGAGTCTCCTTCTCTGGAGATATTCAAAACCCGCCTGGACGCCTTCCTGTGTAATTTCGTTTAGGTTCCTGCTCCGGCAGGGGGATTGGACTAGATGATCTTTTGAGGTCCCTTCCAATCCCCAACATTCTGTGATTCTGTGATTCTCTGATTCTGTAATAAAACAGATGTCTCACAAAAAAACATTTAAAAAATTATGTAACATTTACCTTTATCTACTGAACATCCAGAATCACCAAACGCAGGTAGCAGGCTAGCTTGGCAGACGCTATTAACTCTAAATCTATGTTGATTGGTGTTAATTATATCACTTTATTTAAGTTGTTGGTGGTTTTGGTTTAGTTTGGGTTTTTTAAAAAAATATTAACATCCCATATTACCAGTTCAGCAACTATTTTTCTCAGGATAATTGTCAGGTCAGCAGACCTAGAGTTTTGTAGGTCATTATGGTTTTTAAACATTGCCACTCTGTCTGCTAGTGCTCTTTGAAGTAGTACCATGAATGATTAAAAATAAGGTACAAGTGTCAAATATAAAATCACAGTTTATTTATTATGTCTTATTTGTGCCAGTGTTTTATTTTGTGTCTTTTTTTTTTTTTACTTCAGGCAAAATTCCACCTTATTTATACATTTATCACTTAGAAGAAATCTTGTTTACTTGTGTATCTGTGTGTAAAGAAAAATTATAAATAATGTGCTGATGCTCCTATTCATAATTTCATTGGTGTCTTTGACATATGCGCATGTTAAACCACTCAACAGATTTGTGCACAAATTTCCCTTAGTTTGGGCTATGTAAGTAGCCTGGCACTTTCTTTCCAAATAATATTTATTAAGATCAAGATTATAATTATATATATTTTTAAAAAGTAGGGAAATCAGAATCTGTATCCATATGCTACTTCTAATATCAGTCTACAACTACTGCTTATTAGCAAGGAGATTTACAAAGCATCGACAATGTCTTTCAGTGCTAAAAATGTACTGGAAGCTTTTAAAACTGTCAGGTTCTTTGCAGCAAATGAAGTGTACTGCTTAGAGAAAAGCACACGAAGCTAAACATATACTTGATATTGATTCAATCTACACAACAGATGGCAACAAGGATGCAAATAAAGTGCTCGTCCTTTTATTATTATTAGTTAATATTTACATCACTGGAATGCCCAGAGGCCTCAGTCAGGAATGGAGGCCCATTATGCTAGACACTACACAAATACTACACCATAACATTTTGTTCCACTATCATCTCTTTCCTGCTGCACACTAAATTCATTGATGACTCATTTGTACTGCCCAGAGAGTCATTCAAGCATACAGAGAGTCGATTTCCTCCAGCTGCTCTGAAAAGTTTATAACCTAAGCAGAGAAGGAAAGAAGGAAAGGAAGAAAGCAAGCTTGTGAAATATAAAATTTCACTTTGAAGCATTTGCCTTGCATTTCTTATAGCACAGAGGTGTTGGAATACCTCTTCACTTTCTTGTTTCTCAGGTTCCCTTCTTGGTTTCCCACTGCTCCACCGTTCCACTTGTTTTCTTCATCCTGTCTCCTTCCCTTTACTTCATTCTCCTTACCTTTTCTTCACTGCTTTCATGGCCTATGTTTTTACTAGATCATCACTCCACGTCCTCCAAGCCTGGTAAGACATTAGGAGCTATACAGGAGTTATAAAGTATATGGTACTCATGGACAAACAAAAAAATGTGTAATCATTAACTAAATCAGTGTATTAAATTTTCAAATTCAAAATATTCCACTGTTTTCATCCAGAGTGTGATGTATTTTAATTATGACAATTAATGTGTTACTCTATTGCATACAATCAGTTCTCCAAAGAAAAGCCTCTCTGGCAGTAAGTGTTTGTCTGAGGACTGTTTCTACCAGGTAATAGGAGCAAGCCTCCCAAAATTCATCCTTGCCCTCAGCAGGTACATCGTTCTGTCTCTCACAATTAAGCCCTAGTGGAGTTTGAAACTAGATTTCAATCATCAACTCTCTGATCCTGTGAAAGGGTCTCAACTGCCTTGGTATACAAAGTTTTTTCTCTCCTCTTTTCCTCTTTTCTCACCTCTTAGAAGGAAAAATTGAAATACTTTTTTTTAAGCATCTACTAAGTGTTTTGATATTTAGGATTGAAACAGCAATCCACTATTTAGCTCATTTCAAATATGGTAGAAATCCAACTACCTAAAATGAAGAATAGTTTTTATTCTGTTAAAATTAAATATATGGAAAAATCAGGCTTTGTATGGAATTTTTGTTGCAGCATAAACTGCAAAGGACTGTAGCTTTGTAAAAATAAAAATCTTAAATGAAAAGAAAGTGTTCCTTTGCAAAATAAAATCTTTTAAAAATTCAATTAGTATTAAAGAAATATCATCAATATCATTATTGATATTTTATAAGATAATGATGCAAATGCGGAAACAATTTAAGAAGCATGGCTTAGACTTAATACTAAGAATCTATAGTTCTCAAAAGAGTGAAGTGTTCTTGATAAAATTTAAAGGAACAAAATCCACTATATTTGTAGTTTGTCATCATTAGGGTTCACAGTTAGTGTCCATACTACCTTATACCTCTTGAAAAATGTCACAGGTAGTGATTTGTGCCTACAGGTTCACACAGCATGTATTTGATGAAATGTTAAATAGTTTTACTGCTAGTAGTATCTTTCTTTAGTAACTCTTGAGGCTAAAAGAAATGCATTTGCACAGGTTGCTGACTGGTACAGCTTACTCTAAACCTACACTCCAAGATTCACTAAAACCAATTAATAAGTATATTCACCCTAAGTTTCTTTGGGAACCATTGGCTAATATCAGGGAGCACTGAGGTCTACTCACAGTCATTACTAAGGTGATACTTTAACTCATGTATTTGTAGAGAAATAAAAAACATGTTAGTAATATCAAAACCAAGGATAATTGATTATGTACAATCTTCATGCAGCTAGTCTTATGCAAGACTAGTAATACTATCACAGTTACTATTATTGTGCTGCATTATTGCAGAAAATGAGATAATATTCCCTCAAAGAAAATAAGAATATGCTTGTTCCATATAAATACTTTGCTTTACTGATACAACCTGTAGAAAATGGTAAGTTCTTCCCTCAGTATCTTTTTCTCCAGACTAAAGAACCCCAGTTCCCCCAGCCACTCCTCATAAGACCTGTGCTCTAGACGCTCCACTCTCTTCCTTGTTCTTCTTTGGACACACTCCAGCAACTCAATGTCTTTCTTGTACTGAAGGGCCCAAAACTGAACACAGTACTCAAGGTGTGGCCTCACCAGTGCCGAGTACAGAACTTCCCTAGCCTTCCTGGCCACACTATTTCTGATACAAACCAGGATGCTATTGGCTGCCTTGGCCACCCGGGCACACTGCTGGCTCATATACAGCCAGCTGTTGACCAACACCCCCAGGTCCTTTTCTGCCTGGCAGCTTTTCAGCCACTTTTCCCCAAGCCTGTAGTGTTGCATGAGGTTGTTGTGATCAAAGTGCAGGACCCAGCACTTGGCCTTGTTGAACCTCATACTGTTGGCCTCTGTCCATCGATCCAGCCTGTCCAGATCTCTCTGCAGAGTCTTGCTACCCTCAAGCAGATCAACACTCCCACCAAGCTCCCACCAAACTTACTGAGGACACGTTCAATCCCCTCATCCAGATCATTGATAAAGACCTTAAATAGATTCTATTCTGGTTTATGTCAAGGACTCAAAATAGTATTTCAGGATGACACTTTGGACAAAGAAGGGAGAATCTGACCCTTAAAAGCTTGTATTAAAGACTGGAGAGTGAGTTTCTTGTCGAAGACACTTGGTTTCAATTTCTGTGTAGTTTAGCCTATATCCTTACCATAGTTCTATCCTTACCACAGACATAAAAATATCACTCTTCTGAACTCCACTATGATTTATTTTAGTTTTATTATAAACCATATGTAATTTATGCTTTTTTACCAGTATGGAAAAAGAGACGTAGATAGATTTTTGATGTATCTATTCGGTATTGGCCTTGATCTCTATCACTGTTTTGTTTTTTTGTTGACAGAATTGAACCATATACTGATGAGTCCCTTTTACTTTAGCCTAGCATATATGAAAGAAAAAAGGTTCAAAGAGTATGAAAAAGCAAATGTAAGGCAGACTTACATTGCTAGTATAGGTTAGAGAATTTTTCTTAATGATTTTGGCACTCTTTTTGCAAAAAAAAATGTTTTAATATGTTTTGCTGCTGAAAAGAGGAAGACAGGCTACAGACTGTTTTCTGTTACAGTACTTTATGTGACATATAATTTGCCATGTGTCATATTTGTCAAATAATGCTTCCTAATAAAGATAATCTTGATCTATTGGCTAATTCATCTGAAAATTCCTTAGCAACCAGACATGATATAACCTTTTCATAAATGTGACTCATTCACTTAAACTAAGGATAAGTTTATGGCAGTGTTAAACATTAATTAGTTACTAGTCTAAGAAGATTCCAAGAATGAATGTTCAAACTCCCTATATTTTAACAGGTGACAAAGAGATTAAGTCAAAAAAATAACCTCTGTACAATGAAAAAAAGGCATAGAGGAGAACAAGTCTTTAGTGTATCTGTTAAACACAGAGAAAGGGAATGCAAAAGCAAGTAAAATCCAATCAGCAAGAAGAGATGCAGTTATTTCTATACAGAAATATATTTTACATAGGATGTCATTCAAGGTACTTGTAGCCTTCAGTCTATGATTCACACTGCTTGGGCAGCATGTGCCAGTGCTACAGCAAATTCATTCCTTAGATTATAGTCTGAAATAAAACAAATTTTAAATTATGGTCATAGTTTACTAACCCATATTAAATAATATGATCCATTTTGGGGACTAACTTGTCCTTGGTTAAATAATGCTCTTGTAAAATTGCAAGGCAAAAATAAACTGTTTTTCTCTTAACTAAGCAGAGATAGCCCTGTGATGTGAAATTACTGAAAAGATGTGATTTGAGAAAATTACAGTTCCTTGCTTAGTATGTATTGTGCATGCCCTACAGCCTTCCCTAACCAGTAGCTCCCAATTTCATTTAAATTGTAATGATTTCCTTTAAGGACAATTACATTGCCTAAGAGCAATGCATGCATAATAATGCTGCTTTGGTATGGTTCAGTATAGAGTGAGAGTAATAACTGTTTATTAATATGATAATTAACTGTTAATGCTTAGCAACCAAATTATATCTGTTAAACAACTTATGTTTTTGAGCCAGGTTCTAGCAAAAAGAATTCTATTAAAAATAATAAAAAGTTATGAATATCATAGTAAAGGCACAGTTACAGTTTAAAGTGCTGGATTTTGACTTTGCTTACATGAAACATTCTGGATTTCTGCATACTGTGAACAAAGAAGGCTCTAAGGCCTTCCTTGTTCTAATAGGAAGTGCATCGATGTTAGAATCTGGGGATTGTTTCAGGAAATGCATGAATGAACTATGAATACCATAAAATATGAAGAAATTAATAAAACTATGTGTACTTTATAGGGTTATTAGAAATAGTTTAGAAAGAGAAAAATTATTTTAGCAAAAGTTGCACAAGTTTTACCAATTATGATCTTAGTAAATTGCATTATTATTTTTCTTTTCTTTGATCTAGCAATAAGAATTGTCTTGATATTGAACAAACACATGGACAAATACAGCCCTGGCAAAGTCTGGGCTAGGAGCAAAAAAATTTCAATGTCATACCTCCAAAAGTTGTACTAATTGGTGAAATTAGTATAACCTATGACAGAAATTAATTTGTTTGCCCTAGAGAAAAAAAAGAAAAAAACCTGAGGAAGAATATGACAGTCTTCAAGTCAGAAGTTAAGTAGAATTGAGCAAGAATTGCATTGAGTAGAGTTAGTGAACTGAACATGAAGAATCACCATTAACTGAAGAAAGGAAATGTTTAGGTGAGGCATTATAATGTATTTTTAATCATAAACATAGCAAATCCATGCAATAGTTTTATCTGGCAAAACTCTAAAGGCTCCGTTATTGGAGGCCTTGATGCTAGTTAAGCAGCTGTCAGGAATTACACAGGCTGAGCTGACTCTAAAGCTACAGGATGCCTCAGCCAACTCCTGGAGACACTCCCAGCCCTAGGACTCTTTGGTAGTCTTTTCTCCAGAGCAGCATAATAGGACTGACTATTATTTCAAATATTGAAAATGTTAAGTAGTGGCCTATGAACAGATTGTTTGGATTAATTTGGCCAATTGTTCTCTGAAGTACTATCACTGCACTTAAGATATCTGTGTCATTTGATTCTCTCTCTTACTGTTCATTATAACTACAATCTGTTCAGCAAAAGCTGCATTTTCACCTCTGTGGCTGCTGACTTTTCATGGTGTTCTTCTCATTTCTTTACCATACAATGCTTAAAAAATTCCAATTGTAATTTCCATTATCCCTGTTCTACAGAACTTGGAACAAAAGCTCAGGAAATAATTCACCTCAGAATATTTAGAATTACAAATAAGAATGAATCTAGGTATCCCAAAGACAATGCCGTATCATGGGATTCTGTTCTTTACATAACCCTTTCTGAAACATTTAAAATGGAAACATTTTCAACCTTACTTTGTTTCCTACAGCATCTTCTTTTGTCCAATAATTTTAAGGAACATTTTTCACATTTGGTCTCATGCTAAGCCTCAATCCAGAATTTTATATTATAATAAACAGTCTTTTTTTAAATCCTGACAACCCCTAATAAAATCCAGTAAGAATCTTCCAGGTTTTCCTTCCCCCTGCCCTTTCCTCTGCTCCTCACTATTGAGTTAAATAAGAATATAATGTAGAATAATTTTACATGATCCTTTTGATCTGCTTTGGATTGCTTTGAAACTGGTTTTATAACCTATCTCCTATCAGCTTCATTATCATAATTTATAATTCTGTTCTTCAGAATAAAGAATACAATTGGATCCAGTATTTCAAATAACTTCTCCCTGTCATCAAAACATAAGTCTTTGAAAGTCTGGTGATCAACAAGGAGCATATTAATTTAATTTTGTTCCATAATTAAGACCAATAGTCATTTGCAGAATACAGTGCCATATTAGCCAATGTCATGTCACTTAGCTGGCAGATAGATGCTTCCTGTACTACAGTTTTTCCCTAGGAGTTAATTGCCATGCCAAGGTCAACATACAAGGGACACGTTGAAGATTAAGGATGGTAGGTAATAAAGCAATTGATTCAGAATCCAGTGTAGTGATCCAAAAGTTTTATATTAACTCACTAAACACTAGATCGGACTTTACAATATAGACAATATAAAAATTAAAATTAAAATATAAAAAACCAAAATTAAAATATATCTTAATAACGGTCACTTGAATCACAAGGAAGTGGTAGGAGAACTAACTGACACAAAGTGTACTCTCAGACATCTTATTAGCCCTACTGTAGAAAGTTTCATTTGTAAGAATTGGAGGAATCAAAAGAGGAACACTGAAATTTGTGACCTTTCATCACAATTGGAATAAATCAACTCTAAAATAAAAGGGCATAACACTAGCACTCTGCATTCTCTACACTGAGGAACCTCATCTATCTTTTAGAATAGAAATGGATTCTTGGCAAACTGAGCTGGCTGACAGTGTTCTGACTTGTTTGAGCCAGCTATTTCAGGGTGATTCATCAAGATGTATTAGCACAAAATTTAAGATTCCTGTCTTTTCACTTTTTCTTTCAGAATCAGAATTTCTGCTTGTAGAGAGGTCAATTAAACCCTGCATTATTACCAAGCTGATAAGGGAAAAAAATAATTTTATTTTCCTTTTACTCATTTATGGACAATGCAAGCAGAGTATAATGAGTACTGGAACTGCACTACAATCACAACTGGGAGATTCAGAATTCACTGAACATATGTCCATAGCTCTACAAAACATATACACACACACATATATATAAACAAAATAATTATGATTAGCATGAATCGCAGTATGATTTGAGTGTTTACTCCTTTCAGGGGAATTGTATTTGTATCCTTTCATTTCTCTGTGATGCAAAGAGAGAAAGAAGATTACAGTTGCTTAGAGGAATTTAAAGCACTTACAACGCAGTGCTAGTTAGTGCCCATATGACATGATGATGTAACTCTACTTGTCTCACCTCATCCCAGATACAGACACCTGGACCTAATAGAGTGGTTCACATATCCTGACTTAAGCACGCTCACAGACTGCTTTGCAATGACTAAAGACAGCCTGATAAAGGTGATCTACGAGAGCATTTTGTGTTTCACAGAATCACAGAATGGTAGGAGTTGGAAGGGACCTCTGGAGATCATCTAATCCAACCCCTCTGCCAAAGCACGTTCACCTAGAGCAAGTTGTTCAGACGTTGCATAAAGCTAGTCAACAGAAAACACCCCATATGTATTTCCGGATACAGACCTCCCTTCTCAGAGACAAGAAGCCACTATCAATGTAGGATCAGAAGCTAGGCCCATTCCTGAAAGTATGGAGGCTTAACTGAGCAGGCTTATACTCTTTAAAGAGTAGATGTTAGTAGTGCTCTCTGACTGTATATACTACTGTAGTAGTTAAGTGCACTTGCTCAAAGAGAGAGGGACCTGTGCCGAGTTTGCAATTCACCCTGAGGAAATTCATTCACATCCACACTGAAGTCTGAGTGAGTGCAACAGTTGCATTTCATATGTAGCCAGATTACTATATGAAAAGGAATGTAAGACTCATGATGGCAGGTGGACAACAGGAGAGAAGGATAATTCAGCAGTCTGGTTTTGAGAGCGCACTGTTTGGATGTGGAAGAAATTGTGTTCTGGACATTGTCAGTCCACTTCTGATTTTCCAATCCAGTTAACATGCAGTGTAAAAATACATAAACAGTTCAGGCCACGAGGATTTGAGCACAAGACTTTTTATCAGCAACAGGTCCCATCCACTTGTCTGCAAAGCCCAATTTCCTAAATTCTCTCCATCTGGTCTCAGGAATCTCACGTGTTTTTGCACATTGGTGCAGGTGCAGCAGTGGAGAACAAGTCATGGTTGTCATGGCTTTTCCCTCACTTGAAAATTAGAGAAGCCTCTCAGGAGGAAATACTAAGCAGAGAAAAAAACTGGCAGTAGGTTTCTCATTTCCTCCCTAAACTGCAAGCTGTTTGAACTGGGAGCTACCTGGCTGAGTACTGCTAAAGGGATACCTTTCCTCTGGCCCTGCATTTCAGTGGAAACATCCATAGCTGCTACTCTCCAGGGAAGGTTCATAACCTGGGTGTGCTTCAGGAATGCTGTGAGTATGGCTGCAGGTCCGAGCTTACCCAAGGTGTCCATCTGCCACCAGCCCAGGTCACGATGGAGCACAACTGAGTGCTGGTCACCTCACTCCCCGAGGGGCACTTCTGTGAACATGTGGCCACCTATGAAACTTTACAACTCCGAAGTAAGACATCAAACTACAGTAAAGAAGTGATGAATTTTGTGCTTTTGGGATACATTTCCACATATGGTGGTCTTTGTTTTGGCGCTCACTCTTCCTGGTTTGCACCACATCAGTAGTTTCTTAATCTCCAGGTATTAAAAAAAAAAAAGAAAAAAAAAAAAAAAGGAAAAAAAAAAAAAGGATAAAAAATGGCTCTCCGATCCTTCAGTCTCGTTCTACCCAGTGGTTTAATGCTCTTATTAGCATAAATAAGAAAAGATGTGATTATATTATCCACAGATGAGTGGTCATGTAATTTTTTGTAACTTCTCTGTAAAGCACCACTGGAGCAATATAAATAACAAGGAGAAAGTAAAAATGAAAATCAGTCAGTGGTTGATATAATCCCCTCCATGGTTTGTTTGGGGTTTTTTGGTTTTTCTGGTTATTTGTCATTTAAAATATTTTCTTGTCTCTTGGTATATTTTTTCCAAAAAATTAGTAAAGTGGAGAAAGGTTGGGCTCTCATATGTCAGCCTCTCTAACAGACTCTTTCTCTTTCATTTAGTGAATGACATTGGACCTCACAAGTGATCACAGACCATAGTCTCTCTTAGTGTCACTTTATTGTTATTTATTGTGTCAGTAGAGCCTGTACACAGCAATTTGTAGAGTATGAAAGGCAAGGCTGCTTGGCACTCTCCAGCTTAGCAAAACAAAAATAATATATTTATAAATTAATGCTCAAACACAAAGTGTATATATACATACATACATACATACATACATATATATATATATATATATATATAAAAGTCCCAGTGTAAAAAGGAGAAATAAAATTGCTGCTTTATTTATTTATTGTTTTTCTCATAGTATTTTTCTGTCCTGGCAGAGTTTTCTTAGCACACATATAAATACAGACATGATTAAAACCATTGATAACTAAAAAAGTGTAGGAGTAAAGACATCGTGAAGTAGAAGACTATAAGGTGTCCTGAAGAGATCAGGAAATTGGGGGTAGGAAAGGTATACAGAAGTAAAAGGAAAGTTATCTGGAAACGGAAGGTAAAATTACTTAAAAGCTTACAAGGCAATATTCTTGTGAGAGATAAAAAAAAAGAAAACTTTTTTTTTTTCACAAATACATCTTCAAATACATATCTACACAAGCTCCATGTAAATAACAAAAATTAATACTGTGCTGATGTTCTCATTCATTTCAGGCTGACAAAGGATTTTAGAACAATAAAAGCAATATTTTTCTCAAATTTAGGATGAAGAAATATAACATAACAACCCAGACAGAATAAGTAGAAGCATATAGCACTGAAAAAAGGCTGTCAGAGATAAAGTATTTCCAGTCTGCAAAATGGCAGAGCAGACTGTAAATATACGTTTATAAATAAAAGTATTCATGATGATGTGTGGTTATTTCCAAAATCTTGAGATGTTAACAAAATGTTCTCAGCATCTCAGTGTTGTTAATTTTCTACCGTCACTGTAAATTAGTTCTAAGCTCTTTTTAAAAAAAAAAAATGATATCATAGGTAACAGTGTGTGGAATAATTGTCTCTACACAGCTGAAATTGATTTTATCATCAATCAATGTCACATTTGAGCCATAAATATTTGTACCATGTCACAGCTGTTAAATGATGTCACAGCAACACATTAGCATTATGCAACACTAAATAGCTGAGGGTCATCACACAGTTTTGAGACTTTATATTTACAGCACAACATTTTGGCTACTTGGAGCCATTTGATACTATTTTCTTCTCCTCCATCCATGAGTAACGGAGAAATACATCTGGTACCTGCACCTGAGTTAATCACACTCACTAGTCTTGCTTTAAAATCAGTGGAGAAAACCAGAAACTTTCGAACTGTTATTCATCTCATTTTAAAGTAAGCATCTAAAATAGGTCAGAAGTATTGCACCTTGAAAGGTCTTATTTCTGCTTCTTGGTTAGAAAAGGGGCCTACAAAGGCTACATCACATGTAGATGTCTCCACTGTAGTTTTCTAAAGTTAAGTGAGATTAAATCCACTAATACATTTTATTTTTCTGCATAAAATCCTGTCCAAAAGTGCAGGTAATGCTCCTGTGAGCACCAGTGCTCACTCTGCTTGCTTCATCAAATCTCCCGAGAGTCTGCCAAAGCAGCATATAATATTACAAATATATATACACTGAATTGTCTTTAACATTTTGGGTCTCAGTCAAAACACTATTGTCTTCAAGGTAATATTTTCTTAAGGGAATTAATTATTCATATCCTCAGAAAATGTTATGATAAGGAAGAACAGCTTATGTCACTTCAGACATCTAAAAGTTACAGATATAAAGCTGAGCTAGTCACCTTAAGTTCCCTTGATAGTCACTGGAAAGAAACTGGCACCTCCAAAGGGCAATCCATCTGACCTATCCCAGATACCAATCTTAGGATGAGACAAATCATTCCCTTGAGATGCCCATTTCTCATTGTTAAATATAAAGAAAGAATAGGGTGAGTTAGGCAGATTTTTTTTTTTTTTTTTTTATGGCTAAACTAGGGCAGAATAATCTTACTCCAGGAGGAAAAATGTTAAATTACTTTGTTCGGAAAGCTCATAAGAATATAATAAGTGCCATATTGAACTCTGTTCAAAACAGGGCAACAGCACAAATTTTGGTGAATTTCTTGGTGTACTAGGTCGAATAGATACTCAGTATAATTGGCCACTAAAGAAAACTCAGGAAAACTGTAATCAAAAAGGACTTTCTGATCAAACACAGAAAGAATCTGTTTCAAAGCAGCCCCATATTTCATATTTAATTCTAAGAATCTTTTCAGGACTTCAAACTTAAAAAAAAAAAAAAAAAATCAACTAAATTTACCTGCACTTTTAGAGTAATAAATTAACCCTTCTGATACTGGTGGTGAAATTATACTGGCATAGAAAAGATTAAAGTCAACACCCTCTCTGTATGTAGGAGACTTTATTAAATAAAGAGGCATAGGCTTGAAGCCAAAAACAGAACCTGATCTACAGTGAATTCATATTTGGAAGCTAGTCAGGGTTGGGTAGAGATAAATAGTAGGTCTGGGAGAAACTGCCTTGAATATAAGAGAAAAAACAGTTTCTTGCACAATTAATTTACAAGACCTATCCTACATAAATTAAATGTATATTTAAAACTTGTAATTTAAGTTGTTCCTAAAATATGGAAATGGCTTGTAAAGTAGGGAAATTTCTTTTGTCCTATCTTGAAGTCCCTTTGTTCTGACTTGCAAAATTTGGCATTAAATGTTTTGGGTTTTTTTGTTTGTTTGTTTGTTTTTTTTTTTTTTGCCAGGGTTTTGCAGTTGTTTTTTTTCTTTGTTTGTTTTTTTGGTTTTTTGTTTTTTTTTTTGTAATACTAGCTTAATATATAAACATCACCCCTTCATACAAAGTGCAAATGGAACAAAAGCATTCTAATTTTTTCCCCCTGTAAAAACAAACAAAAAACTCCTCATATGACAATAGTTAAAAATCTATTATAAATAATAAAGTATGGAAGAAAAAGAAGGAATATTCTTTACATTTTTCAGCTAGATATTGCATAAGGTCAGGTTGGATGGAACTATGAGCAACCTGATCTAGTTGAAGATGTCCCTACTCATAGCAGTGGGACCTGAACTAGATGATCTTTAATGGCCCCTTCCAACACAAAATATTGTATGATTCTATAAGTAAATGTTTTCATAAATGTGCATAAATTTCTGTAAAACAAACGTATAGAATAGCTGTCATGAAGTCAGTAGGAACATTTCAAAAAAATTGGATAGGGTTAGGCTCAAATCATTCTGGGTATATAGAGTTTTCTACCTAGACTATTGCACTATAGGTGCTCTCTTCAATCATTCATTGTGTTCATTATATTGACTCTTATTTACACAACACAAATAGTGTATCTGATATCTTACTGAAAAGAGACAGGACTTGCTTTGGTCAGGTATGGGACAGGAAAGAACAGACACATGAGCACTAGGGTGGGATAAAGACAAAGACAGACCAGGCTGTGCGAAGTAATACCAACTGAAGTAAAAGACTAGTGTCGTGAATACCTCTCAAAAATCTCAACATCATTTGGTTTTAAAGCATATTGACTGCATTTAGGGTCACGATATAAATGCAGTATCAACAATCTAGACTGAAAAAGAGCTTTTTTAGTCTGTTTGATTTTACAAACACATTGATGGAAAGTTAATACTTTAAGAAGTTCTTGGAAATCTCATTAAATCATCTTTTTTTAAACCATATTAGAATATTAGATAGGAATAGCATCTACACATTTTTTTTCCCTTAGTAAAGTCAAGTTATTTAAGAATTTGTATTTAAACCCCGGTGAACATTACTATGCTTGCAAAAAGTTACCCAGAGTATATGGCCTGAGGCATTGACAAATGACAGAGGGAAAAGACTTTATCAAAACCTTGAATACAAAGACAGCATTATACCATGATTCTGTATTTGGGAGCACCACAGGGACACTGGAACTATGTACAATATGAAAGAGATGATGCAAAATTCTATTTTTTTTTTTTACTCTGGAGTTTATCAAAAGTTATATCAATGTTAACTAAATGAGTCTAGGAGTTAAGTTTTCCATAGCAATAATCATGTTTCATAATGGTTCTTTTTAAGTGTCCTCAAGGGACACTAGAAGGAGAACACCAGGTCAGATAAGGCACAAGTTGGATACAGTATAGTTATTTTAATGGTGCAATAAGGAACACAGAGAGAGATATGATGCAAAAGGTAGGAACTGAGCATAGAATTCCCTCAGCCCAGACTGGTGCATGAGCTGAATAGAGTAAGAACGAGAAACCTGAAGGGAAGGAAACATAAAGGATATATTTGGAGAACATATCAACGTTAGATAGCTTAGCATTTAAGTTTCAACATAACACAGATAGAAAAAAGTCCAGTCAGGAATATTTATCTAACTGAAAACCTGTACTTGTATGTAAAATGTGCTTTTTTCTCACACTAGATTTAGTAAAAGAATTCAATGACAACATAACATTTCCATTTTAAAGATAATATGGCTTTCATGAATCTTTCTTTTACTTTTTACCTTCACACTGTGTTCAATAGAATGATCCATGGTCTTTCATAGTGGATAAGCACACAAAGGTGATAGACTCGGGCTCCACACCTGGCTGAACTACTCAGCAGAAATGCAGCTGGACTGTAGAAACCAATTCTGTTAAATTCAGCATGTGTCCTACAAAGTAAGTAGGTAGGAACTACTTATTTCACTCAGACCAGTTTCTTTAATTTCATCCTTCCTGTGCACCACTGATTCCAACAAGTCTCACAAACAACCTCCTATAACAGAGAAGACTTAATGAGAAAATGGAGCCAATGTTCTGGATTAATGCCTTCCAAAGTCACAGGCTGTTAAGTAGTTGCCCAGAACAATTTTCAGACACATTCTCTAATCATCAAAAGGTCCTTAGTATCTAAGCAATGACCTCAAGCACGATTTTATTAATGCTTATCATTAACTTATTGCTACTGCATTCAGATTTTGAACAGAAAGTTGCTGCCAATCAGCCTTAAAATAAGCCTAAAAATCTTCCTACTTGCATGAATGTCAGTTAAACTGCTTATAATATTCGATGGCAGGTTTTGACTATGAAATTATAAAAAAATTGGATGATGATGTACTAATAAGCACAGGACACAATTATAATGACAGTATTTGTTTCCATAAATGCTAGGGTATGCTAACATTTTGCAGGACTAGAGCTTAAGAAGGAAAGATTTAAAGTATATAATTTTCTTTAAAAATGTACTTTCTTAAATGTATTACACATTTCTTATGATCAGTGTAGAGGAAGCTATTTTCTAAAGGAATTTGAATATGTAAGAGCTGGCGGTTAAAGATCTGCTGACACTAGAGAAAATCTGAACATGAGGATTGGGTGGAAAAAGAGTAAGGAGAATAGAGCAAGACGGGAATGCATTGGGTATGAAGGTTAGAGCAGAAAATTGGGGGCAATTAGTCTGGAACACTGTGGAGAGGCCATTGTTCCTGGCTAGGATGTTTGCTGAGACTGCAAATCACATATTTATTTATTTCTGCTGAACTAGCCTTCTAAGTAATAAAGTGCTGCAAGGGCACAGACCAAGAACAGTAACATAATTCATTTGAAATTAAGTCACAGCAACCAGCTTATAGATAAATGGATAAAGAGCTACATATTCTCCTGGCATAAATTGGCTGTAACGTCATTGGAGTCAATGGAATTGTGTCATTTTACATCAGGGGAGAATTTGTTCTACAACACAAGCAATAGCTTTAGCAGTTAAGTCCCATTTTCATAGCACCAAAGCTACAGAAAAATCCCATTTGCAGCTTCCTGTTGATCTGTCTAGTAGTTCTGTCTAACGGCTGTAAGTGTCCCCCAAGAATTAAAAAAAAAAAATCAATTTCCTTGCTGGTGACATCCAAAGACAAAGGTATGGAATGAAATTCTGACACTACACCTAAAAGTTTCACGGAGTTCAACCACACCATTTGGTGACATACAAATTTGGTACATTGTTTCCTATAGTTTTTTTGCCATTGAAATGTCTGAATATTTGTGTAGTAATAAATACAAAATCTGCATAAGTGTAGATTCTTTGACAACTTCAGCACTGACATTTCCTCTACACAGAGCTTGATCAATGAAACTATGAGCTGGGACAACTTGTCGGGATTGAACATTTAAACAGTTTCATTCCTTAATGAAATTTCCATCTTGTTTTATTCTTTATGCTTTTAGAAATTACATTACAAGTTACAGCAATGATAATTCTTTATTTCACAAAATGCTGAATTTTACAGGCATCTCAAAACACTTCAAAAATTAATTGAAAGTCTTGTCATGCAGAGGCATTGCAACTCTCTCTTCCTTGTATTTTTTATGTATTTCTTTATTGTTATCATTTTTTGTTGTTCATTCTGATATTTTTCAGGTGAAGAAAGAAACTAAATCTCTTTGAGAAGACCGATTGATCTAAGAGTAGCATAAGCCTTACTAAGAATATGCTTTTTATTATAAAATATTTCTATATTTTTAACTCATGTTTCTGGCAGCTCAAAGAATCCAATAGGAAAACAAAAAAAGGCTTTTACCAAAAGGGAAAGCTTTGTTTCAGCAGGTATTAGTCATTTCCTAAATATTGCTACATATTTCTTCATGATCTTTCAACAAGGTACATGGAATTCTGAGAGTCTCATACACTCTAACTCTTTCTTCAAATTTCTTCTTTAGTCTGCTTAAATAGAGATAAAATAGGAAGCAAATAAGAAATCATTACTGACAATGCTGTTTGGATCACAGTCAGCCACTTACAGTTATGACAAGCACCTTTTCATCTTTTTAGTAAACAAGAAGTCTTAAACTGAGGCTGTCCATACCCTGATGTGTAATGTTAATGACAGGACAACAGCTTACATTGCAGGCTTGTGGAATCTGGAAACTTTAAGAAAAAGTGTAGCCTGCAGTGCTGAAAAAAAATCAAGATAAATTTAGACTGTGTGCTAGTGATCTGCCATAAACATATTTTGGTGCTGGAAGTACCTGTGACTGTTACTGTCATAGCAGGCTACATCTATAAAGGGACTTGCACAATGAGCACTGACATTGTGGCTTTACTACATTGCTCACAAGCCTTGCTGAACTGCCACCTACATCTATATGCAACTGAAGACCTTTTATTCCCTGTTCAATCATCATAGTAGAGGTCCTGATGCTGCCACACTGCTTTGTGCCTATGCCTGGTAACACTGTTAAATGGCTAGTCTCACCAAGGGACTTCCAGTATGGTCAGCTCTTATTTATGGTTGAACAGAATCACACAAAACACTTTTATCCAGCTTCTTAGTAGTCTCCTAGGACAGTGACTCTGAGAACTGAATCCTCACTTTTAACCTCAGACTCCTTTAAGATGAGTACTTTATTACTATATTGAGAGTGACTGTGACTTTTCTCTAGGCTTTCTTGTTGTTGAGTTTTTATTTGTCAGGATTTGGGTAGCAGTGTGTAAAAGAGATGTCTCAGACTCTTATATAAGAGAATTCATGTGTCAGAGAAATAATTATGTCTTCTTGAGGAAGGAGTTGAGGTCCTACCCTTCTCTATCCTCAGTATTTTCAAAGACCTTGACTATTTCATGTGAATCCCTGCTCAGCTTAGAAGTTTCTGTGACACCTCACTTTCCCCATGCATTGAAAAAGGAGAAAATACAGTTTGTCTGCAAAGCACTTAGAAGTTAGGTATTGCAGTACTTAAATTCTTTCCTGGATCTCTATCAATCTCCCTGATGACCTGGAAAAGAAGGAAATCATGCTGCATTTATATCCAGCACAACATCTGAATTTCAACACATTACTATACTATAACTACAGTTAGGTACCCAAAGATGCAGATTCAAGGTATTAATTTCTGATGGTCTCACATCCACACAGAGGTAAGTAAAATGTCATAGCCGTGCAGAACATGCTTCCTCTTTATCAGTGACCAATACATGGTATTTGTAAACATTAAAACCCTTTATTTCCAGTCTTTCTCTAGGTAATAATGGTTTTCAATTTATTACATTAAATTCACCCTGTTGAAATGTGATAAAAACAGTGGAGTTTCACAAGGAATGTATTTGATTTGGTAACAACAACAACTTTTATTTATGTTTCATTCATATCAAAGAATCCAAACTCCTTTATAAACAAAGGAATGAGTTCAGATACTAATGAAATGCAATCACCCATAGGTGAAATACAGCATATTTCCTCTTTAAAAAAGAAAATAATAATAAAAAAATACATAACTGTTCAGCATTGGCAGTGGTAAAGAATCTCTGAGATGAGAGAAATTGTCTGCAATTGATATTTTTTTTTATTTTTATTTTTTTCTCTCCTCTGAACACAGCAAAACATGTTGTGAAGTTTCAGGGTAAACTACAGCCACAGTTTTAGAAAGAGGAAGGCTAAATTAGACCCTTAACACATAAACAAACGTATGAGAAAAATTACTTACAAAACCACTGATCATTAACTGTCAACTAGGTTGGGAGCTGCTTGGTGAGCTACTTGGGTAGGGACAAGGAATTGTTATTAACAGAGGTATATGCAAAGGAAGAAAAGGCAGTCTCACAATGAAAGGGTTTAAGATGTCAATAAAGCACATTTATGGTAGTAACATTAAGCAGTTAACTGTGATTCACGGTTTTAAAAGCAGAAGTCATTTAGCTTACTAATTTCAATAACAGCTGCAAAACTGAAAAATTCTTCAACTATTTATGAGGTGTGAAGACAAAGCGTGGAGACAAAGCATTAGAACATTTGAGATCTGACCATTAAGGGTATCCTGTTAAAACAGTCTCATCTGAGTCAGGCAGAGTCCCACCAAAGGGGCTTTAGAAGTATCCTCAGTATTTCCTGCTCAATCCCTGTGCTGCATTACAGTTTTAGATGCTGCTGGTCCTTCAATTGATTGTTTTAGCACATTGGCCGGGTGTTCAACATGTGAGAGGCCTCGACTGGATATTGTGAATTGAATTCTTATATGCCTGCTGAAAGTTTGATTCAATGAAAAAGCAAATCCTTTCACAGGATGACCAGGCCATAAACCACAGATCAATTTGTCCAAGTTGTGGCATCTGACCTCTTATTTTCTGCAGATATCACAACCGTAAGAAAGTGGGCTGTGACCTACGTGACAGTTCCTGGTGGTCCATACCCAGGGCTATTTCCTCCTACTTCCTTTTCTGAAATTCACTGTTTCTTTTCCATTTCTTCTACAGATGTGAATCTCTTTTCAGTCAGAATATATTATGCTACATTGTGTAGCAGATAAACAGCTGGTTCTGCGGTGGGATATATGCATCTGGTCATGCCCCTACAAATATGCCAGGGATGATCTGCACAGAGTTTACATTTAAAAGGACTTTCAAAAATTCCCTGTATTTTTTGGAAGGAATGGGGTTAGATATCTTTCTGAGGAAACTATAAAAGGGTCATTACTCTGGTTTTTGAGGCACATCCAGATATAAAAATCTAGGAAAATGACCCTCTGCATAAGGAAGCAACAGTTAAATACACAGTGAGGGAACTTGAAGGCACTATTACATAAAGCTGATCTGAGTCAATCTCACAGGATTACAAATTATATTAAAAAGCAGTACAGGGAAGTGAAAGCCAGGACACAATATCTAACAAAGTAGAGTAGTAAAGTATATAAAGAGCCCTTTGATAGCTATCAAGCATTGGATGCCACTGCAATGGCACTGGCACTAAATATGATGAAATCCTGTAGTGGTCAGCGACTGCCATATGTTGGGCAATCTTATACTAAATGGTACTGTGCATGCTGTGTTATACTTAGGAGAATCAATCACGTCTCTCTCTGGAGCCTTGTTCTTCTTATTTCCCCTATGAAAAAGATGTTCAGGAGGAGCACATGCTAGAAGCCGCCCCTACAACTGTCTGGACAGTAACTGCTGCTGTTGAATGGAATAAGCAAGGGAAAAGAAAGAGGCAGCTGGCAGATGCCCTCTCTATACCTGGGCAAGAGCACCTGGAAACCAGATTTCACTCAATATATCGCCTGTTGCCTGCCGTCCATCTTAGCGTGTTTTTCTTGACAGCAATTAACTTTTGTGCCTCGAGAATAAAGACTATTATGAAATCCACCACAGGAAACAGTCCTTGTCCTTTCATTTTGCATCTTCATTGGTTAAACATTTTGAGTAGGAAGGGCCCCTCTGTTGGACTTTCTTTTCTGTCCTTTGTCTATCTCTTTTTTGCTCACTGGCCAGCCTACTTACATGAATAAAATCCGCATTAAATATGCAATGGTTAGCGGAGATGTACTGGAGGACTTGCCACTAAATAATGTCATTTAGCTAATTAAGTTAAACTGCTAATAAAGCTAATGATAGAAACAATAGTTTTGGCAACAAGAGCTGGGAACTTTAGAGGAGAATGTAATTGCTGCTTGGATCATATTCACCTTTTAAAGTGCCATTTTGATGTTCATAAAGCAAGCACTGCTTCGTGAAAAAGAAAGTACTTTCAGAGCTGCATAGATCAGTAATAAGTACAGGATCAGGGGATAAAAAAGGCTGTTTAAGATTCTGGGTGTCTCTCATGCCAAACTGCGTTCTCCAGAGAGTTCAGAAGCTCACAGCCGGCATCTTCTGGAAACGTGTCACCTTCAGTTGTTATTGATCAGCAGCTACCGACTGTTGTGTTGGAGATTCAGCTCACCAGCAACAAAGTACTGTCGGCACCAAGGGTGTTGCACAACAGTGCACATAGCTTTTTGATGACTAAAGTAAAGAAAGAGATATCTTTGAATAAGGTCAGAAATTACTCAGTGATAACATGTTTTCATGTTATCTGTGAAAGCATCACCATGGTTCAGTTGACAGAGGTGAGAGACTTCTCCAAAACAGAGAAACAATAACATAGGCTATTTTTTTTTATATATATACTGAAGGAAAGAGCTTCTTTCTCTTGTTTTTATCTTAATTTTTATCAAACTGTACTTGCACTATTTTACTTAAGTTTTATGTAATAATACTTTTTGAAAAGTGATTTATTTTTAATGTATCAGCAAAATATTTCCCAAAAGTGGTCATTTTAAAGTACAAAAAATGGAAATGTATAATAATTTTATTAAAAATTAAAATCATCTGAGGTAACAATACATTAAAAATGTTAAACCTGTGCAAAAAAGAACTAAAGTGATGACAAATGGGATGCAGACAAGTCATCAAAGTACATACACGCACATCAATTCAGTTTACAGTCTAGTCAACCTATGGACTTTCTGCCTGATTCCTTTCCTAGAAGCCTCTGGTCTGTAAGACTTTGCAGTATGTTCCCTCTTGAATTCTAGGTCCAAAGCTTGGCTACAAGAAACTATTACTTTTTGTTATACTCAGTGGAAGGAAAAACCTGTGCAGACTGCATCTACCTGTTCTTCTCTGCAGCCCCTGAGATCATGGCAAGGATCTATTCAGTCCTCTGGTAGGCAGTAGAAAAGTCCTTTTGAGACCATCACTTATCATACTCAAGTGGAAGAAATCCTTCAAGCTTTGAGTAATCATGTAACTTGTTTCCTTAAAGAATCCCTTACAAACTCACACATCTCCACAAAAAGAGTAGTAAAGATGGGGCTGTAGAAAAAAGAAGTTGAAGTCAGGAGAAAAGACACCATTACTAGATATACACAGTAATATATGCATAGATACTTTATCTTAGGCCAGAAATGCAATGGAATAGATTATCGTCTCAATCTATTGTGGACTTTTCAGAAGAATGTATCACCATGGACCAAATTCTCTTCTGTCTAAGCTTCTGCAGTCATTTCCCATGTGGTTTTCTCCCACATCTAAAAAAATCACAATCAGAGTAATGTTAGCATAGTCATTATCTAACTGTCTGTACTTAACTTTGGGAGCAGCAAAGTTACTGAAAGGCAGTATTTTTTAGTATTTTTCTTTCCTATCAGCCTTGTTTTTGTGACCAGCAACTGACTGACTTCTTTTTACTTTTACGAGGGTATTTGCACTTTTATTCACATTTCTAACTTTCCAATGGCAATTAGGAACGGTTGGATAAGATTTACGTCAATGTCAGGCTATTAGTATATAATTAGTAAAGGTGTTTGTGCTTGAGAGCACACACACGTGGGAAACCAGGGAATGGGGGGTAAGGTTCCTAAAGTCTAAGGCCCAGTCTTAAACATATGCTGCATATCTGAACACGAGCAGACAATGTGCTCTTGCAGCCCAGAAGGCCAACCGTATCCTGGGCTGCATCAAGAGAAGTGTGTCCAGCAGGTCGAGGGAGGTGATTCTGCCCCTCTACTCCGCTCTTGTAAGGCCCCACCTGGAGTACTGTGTCCAGTTCTGGAGCCCCCAACATAAGAAAGACATGGACCTGTTAGAACAAGTCCAGAGAAGGGTCACCAGGATGATCCGAGGGCTGGAGCACCTCTCCTATGAAGACAGGCTGAAAGAGTTGGGGCTGTTCAGCCTGAAAAAGAGAAGGCTCTGGGGAGATCTTATAGCGGCCTTCCAATACCTGAATGGGCCCTACAAGAAAGCTGGGGAAGGACTTTTCATAAGGGCAGTTAATGACAAGACAAGGGGAAACGGGTTTAAACTGAAAGAAGGGAAGTTTAGATTAGATATTAGGAAAAAGTTCTTCACTGTGAGGGTGGTCAGACACTGGAACAGGTTGCCCAAGGAAGTTGTGGATGCCCCCTCCCTGGAAGTGTTTAAGGCCAGGCTGGATGAGGCTTTGAGCAACCTGATCTAGTGAAAGGTGTCCCTGCTGACGGCAGGGGGATTGGAACTAGATGATCTTTGAGGTCCCTTCCAATCCAAACCATTCTATGATTCTATGATTCTATGATTCATTCTATATTTACTGTAAGGGTAGAAACACTGAGTTATTTACAAAACCTGGGAAGTTCTGCAGCTGGCTATTACAGAAGGCAGTGCTCAGCAGGCTTAATAAAAAAGATGTGCCCTTCACACAGCTCTCAGTTTGTCCTATCATGTCTTTTTTCCATCTTCTGCCTTATAACATTTTCTATGCCTTGTAAACTGATAGGGATTCATTCCTCAATGGTCATACACAGAGGTTAATAAGCTCCCAGCAGCAGCTGACTTTGCACTAGGGAAGAAATACTTTCCCCTACATCCAGTTCAGAAATGTTACCTTCATATCCCCTTCCTTGTTTTGGGAAAGCGTACTGACACTAAGTCTTTTCCACCTCACTTCTTCTGGATGTAGACTGGCAATGCAGTAAGTTTTTCCTCTTGTCTTGTAGCTGAGAGGCTGTTCGTTGTGCAAATTGCTCGTCAGTGTGATGTGACACTGAGTCAGTCAGAGCCACGAGGTAGGTGTATCAACATTATTCCTTACGTCAAACCACAAAATAGACCTTTGAGTGTTAAAAATAATGGTTCATTAGATCACAGGGTAGGACAAGGTAACTATTACAATAGAGAAAAATAAGATTTTGTGGGGGAAACAGCTTAATGTGTTTGAAAACAAATATCTCCTCTCCCCTATCCGCTGTGTCTATCCTTCCTTCTGACCTTGCTCTCCGTCCAGCAGTTTTCACCGTGGATTGCAACAGACTCCTCCTGACTGTCTCAGAAAGTTTCCTTTCCGTCACCTCTGTGTCTGTGTTGCCTGCTTTCTCACTGGTTCGCATGCCAGCTGCAGGCTCCCTGCCTGCTCCACCCTGCACTTGCCAAAGGTTTTCCAGTAAAGCCTCTAAGCTCACTCTCAGAGAAAGCACCATCTCCCTCTCCCTTCAGATGGGGAAAAATCCAGGACAAAACAAAGCAGTAGCTTTTGACCTTGCTGTTCTGCGCAGCCTTTCAGCAAAACACACTGCGCACAGAAACTGTGAACCAACAAATAACTCTGGCTGTTTAACATGTCACAGTGACAGGGTGGTGAACGGTAGGAAAGGCTAAAAGAATTTAACAGATTTTTGAAGGACAAGCAACTAATCCTATGTGTATTTCTCCTACATTTCTTACATCGTAAAATGTCATTCACTTGTGTAGCCAGGAAGCAGAGAACTTGCTTGTTTAAGAAGAACAGATGAGGAAGGTACTGAGGATTTTTATTACTCAGAAGGATTCCTTCTCAGGTGATAAAAGAACATAGTTATCTGTACTGGCACAAACAGCAAGGTGTCGCTGCCTTGTAATATCAGAGCCAAAATATGACACTTTCTGTGCCTTAAATTCCATTTTTTTTTAATCCTCAGAAGACATGTACAAATTCCACTATAAAAATAAATACAGTTTTGTACTGAGTGTTGAAAATGTTAGAGGTTAAAAATATTCTCTACCTCCTGCCTCATCTCTATACCCTGCCATCTCTATATATTTTCATACATATGCAAGTTTATGTTGTAAAATGTTCCTAGCAAGAGTCTGCTGTAAAAAATGCTATGCATTATACCTGATTAAATGTGAGATAAAATGGAATTACAAAAAGCTGTGAAATACACCTCGGACAGTGTATGATGTAGGGCTGGAAAATGTACCTCGCAGGAAACTACGAAACCTGTAACCTAAAGCATGGCACCAATCAATCTATACGGAAAACTAACACACACAATGCCTAGATTTCGTGTGCCCAGTGAATATATTCACATGATAAGGCTTTTTATCATTTGAATGTGGTGTACGAGAAGGGAAAGGATAAAGAGTAAACTGTCACCAATTTGAAATAAGGTCTGTAGCAGTCTGCTGGAAAGGAAGTGGACCATAAATAGAAGAAAGGAAGATGTCTAAATAGGCAAGGGTTTCTACAAAAAAAAAAAAAACCTAAAACAACCAAAAACAAAACCACAAAAAACCTCTGGAAGAATGAAGACAATTGTTATAGATTTTTTTTCCCCTACAGATTTTTCTCAATTATAAACCACAAAAGATTTGGAGATGATAATTAATGTAAATGTTGAAACGTCCTCAATTTACCTTCTTTTTATTTTCTTGCTCCTTGCAATTTAATACAATAATATGAGTAATGTTGAAGATTTTTTTCCACTGTTTCCATTCTTTCAGACTCTCAGTACCTTAAACATTCATGAAAGCACCAAAAGAAATATTAAGCCCTGTAATTTTTCTAGTCTGCCACTCTTCCACCACTCAATTTTTTTAAATTCACAGAATTCTTTCTTTCACTATTCTGAAGCTTTCATAGGTGCAGTTATGAACATAAAAATAAATCACTCAGTGCATTGAACCAAATGGCAAAAAATAGGGCAAGAAGAGAAAGAGCAAGTGAAATAAAAACCAATAATAATAAAAAAATACTTGTTCCAAATTAGTTGCTTTTAAAAATATATGTATACATGTACTTTTTGCTTGTGTCTTTTCTTCTAGTTTGATCCTTGCAGCACTGAAAAAAACCTGCAATATACCATTTATTTATGGTTTTATTTTTGCACAAATGTTTCTCTGCTTTCAATAAACTCTACTCATAACATGTAAATATCTGTGTCAAAGACCACCCCCCTGGAGCGATATTGGATGTATTGCTAAGCAACATTTTTTGAGTTTGCTTTGGTTTTGTTCTTTTGTTCTCTCTTGGAGTTGTTTTTGTCATTTGTTTTCTTACTGTATGAATGCAGAGGGAAGTTCCACAAGAGCCTCTTTCTGCAACTAATATGTAGGCAGTTAGGTGAAGTCTTTGGATTTCAGATTGCCCATGCAGAAGATAATGACATTTATTAAATAACTCTGGGTCTGATGTTGAGAAGCAGAATCCCACCAAAATGTGGGAATACAAATCTAGAGTATTTCCACTCTAGACTAGCCTTACTCTCTGACTGCATGGGTCTGCTGCAGGCTTAACTCCACAGATGGAGAAAAATGGCAGAATATGATGAAATTTTCCTTTTTTTTTTTTTTTTTGGCATTTTCCTTAGAAAGAGGAAAAAGAAAAAGAAAAAGAAAAAGAAAAAGAAAAAGAAAAAGAAAAAGAAAAAGAAAAAGAAAAAGAAAAAGAAAAAGAAAAAGAAAAAGAAAAAGAAAAAGAAAAAAGAGGAAAAAGAAAAAGAAAAGGAAAAAGAAAAAGAAAAAGAAAGGTACAAGCTGCTTCCGAAACTGCCATTTGAGAATATAAAGCTTTTCAGCTTCTCAAATCATAGTGTGTCTTCCTGCCTTGTTCTTCTGTTGATGCCAGGGTTAGGTATGACACAGCAGTAGTTTCAAATGAGTTTACAACTGACCAGTAGCAGTCAGAAATGTTAAGTTTCCAAATGTTTATGACAAAACACATGGCTACAGACAAGGAAATCTTATATTGGTATGATACCAGCAGCTCCAAGGCAACCTTGACATAAATTTTCAGCAAACATATTCCTGCCATTGCTGGCTGTGCTATTCTATCAATTCAGTGTGATTATCTGGTCCAATACCAGGAATCCACATTTAATAGATGGTTCCAGCAGCAATCCTCTGACACCATCAGCTAAAGCTTGTTCTCACTATCTTCTTTACCCTCATCTTTATTGCTGTCTGCAAGAGAGCTTCCCAGTTCCATAAACTGTAAGGGCAGGTATTTGTTTCATAAACTCCTGCTGTTTCTCAACTGGTTTTCGGTGCAACGGAGGATTTTCAATATGGCATGTAATTAACTATTACTGAGCAAGTGAAAACAGGAGAGAGAAATGTTTGTTGTTGAAGTGTAGCAGAGAAAAATATGATTTGTCAGGGTTATTCCTTCCTACAGTTTTTAAATTGCACCATGTCTCTCCCAAAAATGAATTTATGAAAGACTATGGTAATTTTACCAGCAATCTCTACTTGTGGAAATGCAAATGCCTGGCTGTGCTCCAGAAGAATAAACCCTCTATGAACAGAAACAATCCCCAACACTGCATATAACAGGGCAGCCCTGCAGATGATTATAAGACACTTAGGCATGGCGATGCATAGATAATTCATGGACATTCCTACCCACTTTCAGACAATTATTCATTTGTAATAAGCTAACAAAACTAATTTTGGGCAAAAGTTACCTTTTGGGAATTTTACTTTGAGAGTATCAAGAATTTTACTTTGAGAGTTCATACCTGAGGCAATTGTATCTGTGCGATCTTTTCCATGGAGCACAGAAACCATTTTTGCAAGCACTGCAACTATTTGGTGGGGACAATTTGAGACATTCTGACAGTGCCTTTAACCCAGATCTGTACTCTCTACACTGGAGGTGAAAGTGTTAGGCCACTGATAATTTGACAACAGAACGTACGTATTAAATGTAAATATTCATATCAAAATAGCAATTAAGCTTGGAAGTATGGTTGTAAAACCAGCAATCAAAAATCTTGTTTCAATTATACCAAACTTACAAAGATGCTGCTCTCATTCTCTTTTTGTTTCCTAATTTATATCCTCTCTCCTGGTGTTCACTTTGTTTCTGCTTTGCTCTTGGCCTTCCCTGCTACAGCCCTTTCTTGTCAGAATACTCCCACATCTTTTGCTACCTAGTGCTTCCTAAATGTCTATCACCTCTACAGTTAAATTGCATAAAGCATTACTTTGCTACCATTAAAAAAAAAAAAAAAAAAATCTACTGCAAGAGATCGCATTTTCCTATTTGATGCTCCTATGGACCGTTTCGATTTCCCCAGCTATCTTGAGATAGGAAGCCAAACTGTTTGCTTTTTTCACTTCTTTCATTAGAGTTCACGCTTTACTTCCATATATCCTGCTAGAGCAACTGTCTTCGTACACCAAAACCCTCTGGAGATGTAGAAACATTAGTGATCGTGTTAGAAGTACTAATGTGCAGAAACTTACTCAGTATTGTGTGTGCTGCCTCTCAAGTTCTGCATGGGGAGCAGTCAGTCTCACAGTGCTCCTCTGTCTGAAAATAAAGGAGAGTGGATGAAATAAGAAAGGTTCTGTGCAACTGCAGAAAGGAAAACGTTTGTTTTCTCCTTATAAAGGCATTTACCAGGCAAACATTCAAATCCAGCGGAGCTCTCCCTGACAAAGCACCTGTCCCTGCAGGGCCGTGATTGCTCTCTCTTCAGGAAGAAGCTCTGGACGCTGTGCACTTCCACCGTCCTCTTCTCCGTTGCCCCTATAACTGGGTACATTATCACCTATGTGGTCTCTTCCTTACCTGAAAAAGTGAGGTCTTTTGATTACACAAATGGATTTGAAATAGCATTTTTTATTATTTTAACTGCTGTTGCTGCTGTTACTCGATCACAAAGAAGATTATGGTCCTATCATTCTTGTCACCAAGATTTATGAGAGTCACTAGAATAGGAAAAATATAATCTGACAGGCATCCTCTTTCCTTTAGCTTCATTCATGCAAGTGTTCTTTTCTTGTCAGGCAATAATGCACTAGATGCAGTAGTATTTTTAATTACCTCAGCCATCCTTCTACTACCATTACTCCCATAACATGTACCCATATAAAGGTAAGCTTATAGTTGAATGCAAGTGATGTCAACTTTCAGAATGAATGGCCACTTTAATTATAACAGAATTATAAATGGAAAATTGCTTTTTAGCCCATATTATCCCGTGGAAGATTTTATCTGTAACTAGTTAACTTGACAGCTTTACTGAAACTTTGTTATAATTAAATTCCTGTATCATGTAACTGTCTTGTTTGATTTTATTTCATACTACACTTTTTAATTCATTTAATTAACATTATAGCCTCATTAAGCAATGGTATGTTTTTAATGCAGCTCATTTGTAAAACAGATATTAAGTTACATCCTAATGGACCTATTGTACTCAAGATCTATACAGATTACACTCTTGCCTGACCCGTGACTGAAATTAGAAACAGCCTTAGATATTTAAATTCTTGAAAAATAATATGAAACTGTGATAAGCAGGAGTGGGATAACACGTGAAATTTATATGTCCTTCTTTGGCAAAGCAAGGACAGCAGAGAGTTGCAAGATGTGAAGATGTTTGTGGTCTAGACAGAAAAAAACCCCACAGCTTCAGTTAAGGCAAATAATAACACCTTTCCTAGCAACTTGTTATTTACATGTAGGATTTTCCATGTTTGGTTGGTTGCTTTTTGGTTTTGTTTTTAAACAAAAAATGGTTTGAAGATTTTAGCCCAGAAAATGGCAGAAATTAATTATAAAGTAAGGGGAAGGAGGACCTGTATAACTCAACACCAGTTTATGGAATGAGGTTTTGTTAATTGTTGCCATTCTCTACATCTAAGGTTGGAAATAGAAACCTCTTAGCAATGTCAAGTTGTCAATGTAAGATGACACTCAAGATATGCCTCTCTTTTTAAGTCCTTTCAAAGAGATTGTTTCCTACCATAGGTCCCATACTATTGTTTGATGAGTTAACAATTATTATTTGCTGGGTTTAGTTAGGCTTGAAAAATATTTTTTATAAATTTCTTAGTGCAATTTGCATTACATTATATTAAGCACAAATAACTAAAGGCAATTATTTAAATATGCACTGGTCAAAACCATATGATATTATAAATTATTCCTTTATTTTCAGTTATTGAAATTTAATAGAATATTTTGGCACCTTATACTGAACTAAATCAATGATTCACAGGAGTAGTGGATGTTAACTAATTTCTTTAAATGCTTGTGATTAAATGAACAGCCTTAAGGCATACAAGTATTTTGTTGTGACAGTATATTAGGCTTCCTGGTGTCCTGAAAGCAGAGTGTATTCAATATCATTTATTTATTTATTTCTTTTTAAAGGATAATTACTATGGCAGCTGTCTAGCTTCATGCTTTCACTTTGCTTGTCAAAATCTTTGTAGAAGAGACGGTTTGTAGTTGACATGCAGTACTTAAAAATATCCTCTAGATGACACTGTTTACTGCATTTAGAAGACGTGCAGGCATTTGAAAGAAATAGCTGTAAATTGGATGAAATACATTTGACAAGTATTGTTTGAGCCTAAGCCTGCTCTCTTGACGTCAGTGGCCAAGATTTCAGCAGTTTCAGTGAAAACAAGAAGAGCTTCTATATTTATCTATAAAACTAAACAAAAATCTTGGACTTTTCTTTCAACAGAAAGGACTGATCCTTAAAACACAATTGAAATAGTTTTTGTTGCTTCCTAAGCTATAAAATGTACCATAGGAATGCTTACTAATTACTGAAACTCCTTCTTACATACACATATACTTAATTATTCTGGATGGCTTTGTTTAATAATGACACTGTATAAATATTAATCTTTTCTCACAACTATTCTTTGTTCCATGATCTACAATTCATTGTAGCGCAGTAAATTTGAGTTCATTAGATCAGTTACTGCTATTTAGATGTAAATGTCTTCAAGAAGGATTAATTACTCTCTCATTCTGATTTTTTTTTAAAGACAAGATAATGAAGACATTTTCTGACATTTTCTGATTAAAAAAACCCCAGAAACTCCCCTTGTGCCTCCATATAAGGCAGTTCTCTACAGATAAAATTTTGTAAAGTCTTTGGGTAATTTTTATGAGACTTGAGCTATTAAATTAGGTTAGGTTGAGCACCAGGAAGTCATTTACTGGTTGAAATGTCTATGCTCAAGTTGTCTGTACCCCATAGGCACCTTGGTTGCCCTTGGAACACATGGGAAGAGTGAAAAATTCCAGAGTGCTCTCCTTCAAAAATTAACAAAAGGTCAGTTTTTCCTCTAAACCAGTCAGAGAAGAAGGAACTGTGACTGCCATGGTGATTTATTCACAAGCACATGTAGAGCATGTAGCAACAATATTTTGAACAACTTTTCAATTTGCACCTCCCTACAGATTCTCTTAAGGAACGAGAGTGCCCTGTTTAGGAAATTTAAAGTAACTATTACTAGGAATGCTTTGGAATTACCTGTTACAGACCTCTTAGAAGTGGTAAATGAACCACCAAGAGCATCTGAATCACAGGCTGGAAATTCCTGACAGTCCTCCAAGGAAGCCAGAGAGCCAATAGTTTTTTTTTTTTTTTCTCTCTGTCCTGTGTGATTTGAGCATGAGCCACCCTTCCATTAGCAAAGTACCTTAACCTGCAACTCATAGGTTATTTGTGGAGAGTCAGGTTACTGATACTACATAGGATTTTCTTCAATGACAGTTTCATGCAAGGAGCGTACACAGTTCATGCAGTAGGGAATGTAAGCCGAGACTCTCTCTAGTCTTATCCACTATGTCTGTCAGGACAGACACACCCTCCTCGTCCCAGCACGACTTCAACCATGTTATTAAAGTGAATGGCATCATCAGGAGACAGAATTAAGCTGTTCTTCCAGAAATTAGGAGCTGTAATTTTGAATCTGTAAAGACGAAAACTGAGTAAGTGCCTTCTGGGATAAAGGAATATTAAAACCATTTAACCACAAATTTCATTATTGTGCTTAAAAATAACGTAAACCAAAACACAGTGTTTTACATAAAGCTTGATTTTTGTAAGCATTCACTGTTTTATCCAGTGAGAAAAGGAGAAGTATCTTATTTGTAGATCCTGATAGGGCTTGAGATATGCATTGATCAGACATGTCAAGACTCAGAGGCTTTTGAACAGCCACAAAACTACAACTTCAGATTCTCAGAGGTTTTAACTATGTAAATTGAAGCAAGTTGTGGAAAAACTTCCTCCAGTTTGATGACATTTAAGTTCAGGCTTTCAGGCCTGCATTACAAGGCAGATGCCTGTATTCTGTTCCTATCTTACTTTAGACAACTAAGACCTTTTTTAGAGATATGTTTTGAAGCTTCATTTTTTTTTTTTTTAACCACGTATCTTCTCAGTGGTCTTATAGTATCACGTAAGATGTACCTCACATCAGAACAAGCGGTATCAGTGTTAGTGAGAACAGAGTTTGTGACAGTATACTTTAAACCAGAGCTGCCTTAGGCTATGTAGGAATACTGACATAATCATTTGTAATGCTAACTTTATACAATTAAAGAAATATGCAAATTAGACTCATGTCTGTATTTTGTGGGGATGATCTGGGTTTTCAGCATGCTTTCCTCTTAATACTACTAAGGTACGCAGCTCCTGATCTTGAAACTATTTCCAAGTGTCTTAAAGCCCATGTTCAGGCAGAGCAAATTTCAGATTCAAGAACAATTTATTTTTTCCCCAATTTTTAGGAAGAATGAAACATACAAGCTTCTGAAAGAGAACCAATCACGTCCAACTTCTATAGCCTGATTGGAAGCTTATATCCATTTAATAATTTAATTTTTAAAAATAAAATAAAATTCTTCAGCCATAGATGTGTCACTGCCAAAGAATGCCAAACAGGCAAAAGCTTTGGCTTTTACATTATGACATTTTAGATTAAATGCTTCCAAGTGATGGATAGGGCTAGCTGAGGAATACCTGGGTAGTTGTTCCACAGAGAAAGTATATGACCCACCACAGAACAGAGCGCTAACAAACACTTTTATCAATGGAATGGAGATTTTCACTTCTTTTCAAAAACTTTGATTCAAAACCAGATACTTAAGAAAACTGAAGGCTCACAACTCCACTGGTTCTCTTTTAGTAGCATAGGTACGTGTACAGAGAAAGATTCCTGCTATACCATCTGTAAAAAATACATATCTCTAGGGCTAGCAGAGACAGTCTCTTCATTCACTTAAATATAATCATGTTAATAAGAATTTCATAGTTTCTGGATTAAAAAAATTCCTATTTCTGTCAGTAATGAACAGCATATTATTATGCTGAATACAACAGCTTCTCTCATTCTCTATCCTGAAGTCCTCTGGCACTCATGTTGTGAGAAAAAAATCCTCTTCAATAAGTTTCCCTGCATTTCTTAGTCAAGAATCAATTGAACTGTAATGTAAGACAAGCAACAGCGGAAGTTCACCTTTGAAATGATTGGTGTTTAGTATATGAAGTTTATTAAATTGCGCAGGTGTTTTGGGGGATTGACAGCCGTGGGAAAAAAAAGGCTTTGTAATTACTACTCCTCACTGGTATGATAATAGCACAGGCAGGGTGGATCTGGTTTTACAGTGACTGACATACTTTGTAATGCCTGAAAGTAAAAGACCTCCCAATTACAGAAATGCGATAAACTTACCATTTTTGTACTACGCCTTCATGTGTCCTCTTCTGGCAGCACACACATTTCATGTGAGCTTTCAATTCAAGAAAATCTGTAGGTTTCTTTTTCTGTTGGACAAATTTACTGTCTTCAGTAACAAACAGTTACACAGATACATCCTATACAGAAAAAGAATGCCTAAAAAGGACTGGATAAACTGAGTTACTGTTTTCCAAAATGTCTTAGCTTGGAAACAAGTATCCCCTCCTCATTGAAGGCGTGAGGTTTGCAAGCACGGATATGAGCTAATCAACCAGAAGGCCTTCAGTCTGTCCAAGCTTTAGAAAGATAAAGGGGAACAACAGAGACATGAAAGGGAAGCTAGGCACTGATCCCTGTAAATACATCTGAAAATACAGCTGAAAATAACAACTTTCTGGCATGTGAGAACAAACAACTATGACACTTTCAAGTGATCCTAATACTGTTTGGGTTTTTTTTTCTGATCTAAGGTGTTTTCCCTGGGAGAGAGGATTTTTGTTACTCGTGCAACCTGGGTATACCCAAGCCCAGTTGCTGAGCAGAGGGAGACTGGTGACCCATTATGAGGCTTTGCTGTGGACCTCTGCGGCACCCTCCTGCCTCTGTTAGGACTGAAAGCAATCTAATCTGCCTGTCTAGACAAGGCTTTGCTCTGGTCTGATCCCTCTCTTTGGTGTTGCTTGTGACATCCAGAAATTTGACAAGGAAAGCAATTATTGATCAGTCTGAGGTGTGTTTTGCTGTGATAATTGTCTAAGCATGACTGAGTGATGCCCCTATAGATAGGTGCTCACTTATTTCCTGAGGCATGTCGTCCTCAGAGCGACAGAAACATTGATAAGAAAGAGGACAAAATTACTAACTTTGATGGAGTTTGTGTTGAAACATCTGCTGCTTGTCAACATGGGAGGCAGTAGTGATTTATTAGTACTAAAAAAGGAAAACCTATGAAACTGTCTTATTCTTCCCCTAAACTATTTTCTATGACTGCCCAATAAGTTCCCTTGAAAAGCAAGTAATGCCCCATTATCTGTATATTTTTACTTTGCTTACATTATAACTTACCACATACATGGCAACCATTATTACTTTAAGACTTTGAGTAACTTCTGCATATTAAGGAATCTGGACATTAAGTCACAGAATGGAACACTGGAAATCTATGGAGAAGTCAGATTGTGAATTTAGGGTCTTTTAGATTTTTTCTCTCCTGTCCACAATCTAAATATCTTTAGGATACTGAACATAATGTAAATGAATAGAAAGATATTTGGTGATATTTCCTATTCCCTAAATGCATACCAAAAACAGACCTGTAATTTTCCCCGATTGTTTTAATGAGAGTAATTTCATTTGGATTAATCCTTTCTTTTTGGGCTCAGCTCTGCATGGGCACTCTGCAGAATTCTGGCTTCCACATCAAGAGGAGCTCGAAGAGGAATTAGCCTCCAGAAAGCCATAATTACAACAAAGTACTTCCCCACGTGGCACGTACAAAGTTGGGGTGGCACGTACAAAGTTGGGGTACTGCTGCCCATAGGAGGAAGACATATATCTTTTCTTTTCCAGCTCTCAGGCCCTAAAGAACAAAGGCTCTTTGAGAGTCACAGTCATGACACTGGGACACAGAAAAGGGATGCGGTTCAGGAATCTACGCTCTGCCCTTCAGTGCAGATGCATAGTAAATAGATGGGCTTAATCTGCTCAATGAAAGGTTGTCCCTGTTGCAATATTTCTACCACCATATTGCAAAATACCCCCAAAAGATAAAACCTTGAAACCTTAGATCCCTTGGCTTAACCTTAATGTTAAGAAAAGCAGAAGTGTTAGAAATAAGAAGCAATCATAACAGCACAATGCTTTCAAACAGAAATTACTCATCTGTCTGCCTGCCTATCTGTAATTTAAAGAATGAAGCTATGTCTATGTCAAACGAGTATTTTTTTCCCCAGAGGACACAGAGTTTAATCAAGCTTCACTACCTTAGTAACCTTTTGTAAATGGTGAGGCACGACTGGCATCAGAGTAGGACTGAAAAACAGAAGATATTTCGGTTCAAATCTGGATGTGAAGATGTCAATCTCACTAATGCAAGTTAGTGTGAGTATATATATTGATTTAAATTGAGCATTTTCTATTTTCTCTGCAAGCAAGGAGCAGGTCATAAGTTGAAAGCACAAAACCAAAGCAAATGCCTGAAGGAGGTCTCATTCCACACTTTGGGTCTCATTCTGATCCTGTCAACATTGGATCAGCCTAACTCCATCAATCAGATTTACATTACCGTTTTGATGGAAATTAAAATGCTTCAGTAAAGCTTTCTTCAGACATTGTTTTGTCTGAGAACCTTTAGACTCCCTTTCTTTTCCTGTCTTTTTCATTCTCCCATTTTTAAACAATAAAGCATCAATAAGACATCAGGTTATTTGCAGGTCTTGGAATATTTTCACCTTACACTAAAGCACTCTGGTTGGAATCTGCTTCTGTATTCTCATTCATCAGCTACTTCCATCGTAATAAATAACATGAGGGTAGCAAAGAATAAAACATTTTGTTTTCTTTTAGTGCCACATGCAATTACATCTTCTTTTAAGCAGTCTGATAATTGCATTTTAAACTGCACTTGTTTATTATTCTTTTTTGCCATATCCAAACTGATTTTTATTGTCTTACTAAATAGTTACTAAAGCCCTGTGAGGGAGAAAAAAAACCCCACATGCAAATAATACAAGTTTGTATGTTAATCTGTACCTTTAAATAAACAGCAATAATTAACGGGAGTTCAGCACCTTCCTGTATTGTACAGTGACAGGGATTAAACACTGGCACTGCAAAATGCCAGTTTTCAGCTTGTGCATTTGTAGACCCTTCAGAGCCATGAACTGACATTTGCAATCTTTGTCAGTCAAAAAAAATGGCAAATTCAGTTAAATTTAGTTCTGCCATTCAAACGGAATAAAGGTCGTCACCTGCCCCTTTTGTGATTTGATTATCCAAGGACTGAGTTTATTTTCCTGAAGAAAGACACATTAAAAGGGCCTAATGTTGCAACTATTGTCCCATCTCAGCAGCTCAGTTGGCTAAAATTATTCATCATTAACAGACTTAGCTATTGCTGTTTATTTAAGAATACAGATTAATAAATAGTCCTGAATTTTTTGCTTAAGTGTTTTTCCTTTCCTAGAGCTCTCACAACCATTATGAAAAATAATCAAATACATTTTGAAATTATAAAAATAAGTATATTAAAAAATATAATTTATAATTCAATTGTCTGGCTTTTTGAAATGCTGTAGTTATGTATGGTTTACATTACACAAAATATTTTTATTAACTTCATTTGAACTACTCATGTAAATAAAGACTCTAGGTTCAATCCCTACAACCAAGAAGAGAAGGAATAAGCTCCTGAAATCCAAACCATCAGGTGTATCAAGTCTGGACAACGGTAGCACGCTTGTAAAGAGAAACATGCCTGTGAAGATATGCAGAGAACACATCCTCTCCATATGCTGCTCTTAGCTTTGTGGCATTCTCCTCTCTTGTTTTCATAGATTCCCTGAAGTTTTGGGGGGTTAGGAAGATAAGCATCACTTTTTGGCACTGATACTTCTTGCAACAACTGGATGTCCTGAGGTTACCATGAGATCGAATTGTGGCAGAAGGCTGAGTCAAGGACAGCACAATGCCAGCACTGGTTTGAGCAGAACAAATGTCTGGGAAAGATCTCAGCAGAGCTGGCAACTTGGCCTTGAATAATTCCTGTTGGAGATGGGACCAAGGCTGTATTTGCTAATGATTTAAGCAACATTTAAGAATCAAGGCCTCCAGGGATAATATTAAGGATTGCTAAATAGCTAGCGCATAACCTGCTATTTCAACACACAAGCAAATGTTTATAACGCATTTTTTTTTTGCTATGCTGGACTGAAGGGGATATGCTATAGATGCAGCATAGGTCAGGTTCCAGTGTTGCAGTGTGATGGCATGAAGTAAAAGAGCTCGTTCATTAGCATATGAATCAGCTCTCCATAGAAAGTGGTAGAACTGCAGGAGAGGAAAAGCCATTTTGCTTCAATAATAACAGCCTGTAAAAGGTAATCCCAGGTACAAAATGATCAAGTGACCAGAGCCAGTTCAGTGAAGAATGATAGCATTTTATGCTCAACACTTCAAGATTAAAGTCTTTAGTTAGCTAAGCATAATGTGAATCAGTTTCATGTATAATGTATTGTGTGAGCCTGTAGCCAGTATGATACAATGTAAGCAATTCCATTTAGTGCAATTTGAATATAGCTAGTACAGAATAATTGGAGTCAGTTTCTAGCATGCTAGAATTTGAGTCAAATATGAGATGGAAAAGAATTTGATACATAATAATATGGAGGCGAAGATAACAAGCAATGATGTGGATGAATAGTTAATGTGCTATAATACAGAAGTCATTTTAATAGGTTGTGATGTGATTAGGAGTCCAGTGTTCTTCTATGCAGACAAAAACCTAATACATCACGGTAAAGAAAGGAGACTATTAAGGAACAGTATAAATAACAGTACATAGCTGCATTTGAGGAGAGCATAACATCAAATACTGTAGTTTTCTGAAATATAAGAGTGAGCGAATAAACATTTACTGGCGGATAAAACATGGCTACTCAAGTGAACACAGGAAATGTTTCAGAGCAGTGCCTCATGTTTCAGAGGCGGCGTAATGCTGCACAGGGCAATTGCAACTCCTGCTCAGGAACTCAGCCCTTTCTGTTCATTTTCTCCCATTATTAGAAGCAGTTGTGACAGTTCTAGCCCCTCTTGTACTCTGGACCTCAATTTTACAATCTGTTGTGCCAACACTACGGTCTGAAGACCTGCCTCTTCAGTGGGGTTAATAATGTATGAATAGTCAAAGAACTACAGCATTTTTAAAGCAAGCACATAAACATTAACATGACAGAACTGCACGTAAACATCTTCAGCTTTCTAAACCAACTTCCAAAAACAGCAAAAATATACTCTTCTTGTGACTTGTAGCCATGCTGGGTTTAAATCCAACAGCCACTAGTTCATTGAAATTTTACTTTTTTTTTTCTCTTACTAACTTTTCATGAGGCTAACCCTGTGTACATGAGAAGAGTTCATTTATGAGCATGTGCTAATCAGTACTGACTACAAGTTAAAGTCATCCCTGAGCAAACAGAAAACTATTCAGCTTAGCAATAAAAGTTAAATAATTATTACCAGGCTATGTGATGTGACTACAATGTGACATTGAAATGACTATGGTGTGATTAGAATAAGAATGTTGTATGTCTGTGATGTTACTAGAACGAGGCTATAAAACGTCTGTGATGCCATACTGCTGTGATATGACTAGTGTCAGGAAAAATGTGTGCATTATTAACGCATACATAAACACGCCGTATTTCAGAAGCAGACTGCATTACACAGAATGCTAGTAGTTCTAATTATCTTCTTTATTAATGGCTGTTCTGCTTTGTATTTTAAAAGATGAAAGAACTGCATACTTAATTCATTCACAGAATTCTTTTTCTAAGTGGTTTGGCAGTAAGGTTGCTCCTTCATGTCACTTGCTTGACTTTCAATGCTGAGGCTCTAGCAATCCTTCCTGTATTACATAATGAACATTTTTCTTAAACTATTATTAGATTCAGTTGTGTTTGCTACCATTACTTGATGTCATCAAAACCAGGATCGATTTTTTTTTTTTTTTCTGTGTGTATCTCTAACAAGAGTCTCTTGAACACAAAGCACAGCAAAACTAAGAGTGTTTATCTTTGCACATCATGGGATTACAGGATGTGCAATGTTCACAAACACAGTGTCTGCATCCCTATGACTAGCAGGGATATGTACATTTATCAGTATGTACCACACAAAACCAAGCCATGCAAATCACTGACCTCTGACAGATACAAGCAGCTTCCACCATTAGTTAACAGTGCATTGTACGTGCACATGCATATGGGAACCTGAAGGTATGAGCCTGCATCTGAAAATGTACAATCTTTGAGATAGGAACTCGAATCTTTAGCTGGCCAGTGCGATCAACTGAAAATATGTAAATTATATATAGTACTGCATACAGAAAAAGCCAAATGCTGATGTTATCTTTGGGTTTTTTTGTATGCACATGTATTTGAAAGGCTTAACCAGAAACAGCAGTCAGCGTGGCCACGTACCTGGGCGTACTAAATCGGATAGGTACTGTGTCATACGGCTTGGAAGTTCAAGCTGAGAAAAGCTAGCAATAAAAGCACAGTCAAATGAAGGTTCATTCATGCTTCAGAAAATGTCGAAAAAGGCACTACATATAATGCACCATATATAATGCACTATAATCATCTTCTTGTCACACTTTTGAGGTCACTCATTTTGCAATACACTGGCATTTCATTACACTGTCTTGCAGGCATGTGATGCTTCTTTGTGGCTAGCTGGATAATTTACCTGTGTCATTTACAGGGAAGGCAAAATGATCACTTTTATTATTTATCAAACCACAGAGAGGAATGTTTTCCAGTTCAATGTTTAAGCAGACAAAACCCAAACCAGCAGAGCAGCTCTCTCCTCCCTTCGGCGGGTATCTCGGCTGACCCTGCGGGAAGGGGAAGCAGAAAGGTGCGCAGCCGTAAATGGGGGCCGAGACAGGGCTGGAGTCTGAGCACCGTGAATTATAGATGAAAGGGCATGTATTAAACATAACGCCGAACGCCGCGGCGGAGGGCCGGGGCAGAGCGTTTCCTGCGGCGCGGGGCTGCGCGGCCCGGGGG